>NW_025369151.1:0-3714 GCF_016433145.1 Gracilinanus agilis | reverse complement strand
GGTGGGGGTGGGGTGGTTGCTCAGCCCACGATTTAGTGAGAGCCCTTTATAGCCTGGAAATGTCTCGATTCCACGTACCTTCCACGCTGTGCCCTGTTGTGGGGTTCCTCCGTTCGTCTGGACTTGTTTTTATGTCCCCTTGAGGAATTTTGTGTGTTTCGGTCAGGAGAGGTTAAGAGCTGCTTCTTACTCTGCCGCCATCTTAACCCGGAAGCTCTTGAGTGCATATATTAACAAATTAGGGAGGGCGGAGATTAATGAATTGGGCATGTAACTTAAAAAACTAGAAAGCAATCAAATTAAAAATCCTCAGATGAAAACTAAATTAGAAATACTAAAAGTCAAGGGAGAAATTAGTAAAATTGAAAGTAAAAGAATTATTGAATTAATAAATAAGACTAGAAGCTGGTATTTTGAAAAAACAGATAAAATAGAAAAAGTACTGGTCAATCTAATAAAAAAGGAAAGAAGAAAACCAAATTGACAGTATCAAAGATGAAAAGGGAAACTTCACCTCTAATGAAGAGGAAATTAAGGCAATCATTAAAAACTATTTTGCCCAATTATATGGCAATGAATGTAGCAATCTAGGTGATATGGATGAATATTTACAAAAATATAAATTGCCTACATCAACAGCAGAAGAAATTGAACACCAAATAATCCCATATCAGAAAAAGAAATTGAACAAGCCATCAAAGAACTCCCTAAGAAAGCATCGCCTGGGCCTGACGCATTCACAAGTGATTTCTATCAAACATTCAAAGAGCAATTAATCCCAATATTATATAAATTATTTGATATAATAAGCAAAGAAGGAGTACTTCCAAATTCCTTTTATGACACAAATATGGTACTGATTGCAAAGCCAGGTAGATCAAAAACAGAGAAAGAAAACTACAGACCAATCTCCCAAATGAATATAAATGCAAAAATCTTAAATAGAATACTAGCAAAGAGACTTCAGAAAGTGATCAAGAGCATTATACATCATGATCAGGTCGGATTTATAGCAGGAATGCAATGATGGTTCAACATCAGGAAAATCATCCACATAATTGACCATATCAACAAATTAACAAACAAAAACCCTATGATTATCTCAATAGATGCTGAAAAAGCCTTTGACAAAATACAGCACCCATTCCTATTGAAAACCCTGGAAAGTATAGGAATAGAAGGACCTTTCCTAAAAATAATAAACAGTATATACCTAAAACCATCAACAAGCATCATATGCAATGGGTATAAATTAGAAGCCTTCCCAATAAGATCAGGAGTGAAACAAGGATGCCCATTATCACCTCTATTATTTAACATTGTACTAGAAACACTAACAGTAGCAATTAGAGAAGAAAAAGAAATTGAAGATATCAAAATAGGCAATGAAGAGACTAAGCTATCACTCTTTGCAGATGATATGATGGTCTACTTAAAAAATCCTAGAGAATCAACTAAGAAGCTAGTAGAAATAATCAACAACTTTAGCAAAGTTGCAGGATACAAAATAAATGCACATAAATCATTGGCATTTCTATATATTTCCAACATATCGCAAGAGGTAGAAAGAGAAACACCATTTAAAGTCACTCTAGACAATATAAAATACTTAGGAATCTATCTAACAAAATAAACACAGCAATTATACGAAAACAACTACAAAATACTTTCCAAACAATTAAAACTGGATTTAACAATTGGAAAAACATTGATTGCTCCTGGGTAGGATGAGCTAACATAATAAAAATGACCATTCTACCCAAATTAATTCACCTATTTATCACCATACCTATCAAACTACCAAAAAAACTTTTTTTACTGAATTAGAAAAAACTATAAGAAAGTTCATTTGGAATAACAAAAGATCAAGAATATCAAGTGAAATAATGAAAAAAAAAATGTGAAGGAAGGCGGCTTAGCAGTACCAGATATTAAACTATACTATAAAGTAGCAGTCATCAAAATGGTATGGTACTGGCTAAGAGACAGAAGGGAGGATCAATGGAATAGACTTGGGGTAAGTGACGTCAGCAAGACAGTGTATGATAAATCCAAAGAGCCCAACTTTTGTGTCAAAGCTCCACTATTTGAGAAAAACTGCTGGGAAATTTGGAAAACAATATGGGAGAGATTAGTTTTAGATCAACATCTCACACTCTACACCAAGATAAATTGAGAATGGGTGAATGACTTGAATATAAAGAGGGAAAACTATAAATAAGTTAAGTGAACACAGAATAGTATACTTGTCAGATCTCTGGGAAAGGAAAGATTTTAAAACCAAGCAAGAGTTAGAGAAAATTACAAAATGTAAAATAAATGGTTTTGATTATTTTAAATTAAAAAGCTTTTGTACAAAGAAAAACAATGCAGCCAAAATCAGAAGGGAAACAACAAATTGGGGAAAAAATCTTTATAACAAAAAACTCTGACAGGGGTGTAATTATTCAAATATACAAGGAGTTAATTCAATCGTATAAAAAATCCAGCCATTCCTTAATTGATAAATGGGCAAGAGACATGAATAGGCAATTTTCAGGTAAAGAAATCAAAAGTATCAATAAGCACATGAGAAAGTGTTCTAAATCTCTAATAATTAGAGAAATGCAAATCAAAACAACTCTCAGGTATCACCTCACACCTGGCAGATTGGCTAAAATGATAGGGGAGAATAATGAATGTTGGAGGGGATGTGGCAAAATTAGGATATTAATGCATTGCTGCTGGTGGAGTTGTGAACTGATCCAACCTTTCTAGATGGCAATTTGGAATCATGCTCAAAGGGCTATAAAATAATGCCTGCCCTTTGATACAGCCATACCATTGTTGAGTCTGTACCCCAAAGAGATCACAGATAAACAGACTTGTATGAAAATATTTATAGCCGCTCTTTTTGTGGTGGCAAAAAACTGGAAAATGAGGGCATGCCCTTCAATTGGGGAATGGCTGAACAAATTGTGGTATATGCTGGTGATGGAATACAATTGTGCTCAAAGGAATAATAAACTGGAGAAATTTCATGTGAACTGGAAAGACTTCCAGGAATTGATGCAGAGTGAAAGGAGCAGAGCCAGAAGAACATTGTACACAGAGACTGATATACTGTGGTAAAATCGAATGTAATGGACTTCTGTACTAGCAGCAATGCAATGACCCAGGACAATTCTGAGAGACTTATGGAAAAGAATGCTACCCACATTCAGAGGAAGAACTGCAGGAGTGGAAACACAGAAGAAAAGCAACTGCTTGACCACATGGGTTGAGGTGGACATGATTGGGGATGTAGACTCGAAACTACCACACCAATGCAACTATCAACAATTTGGAAATAGGTCTTGATCAATGACACATTAAAACCAGTGGAAATGTGCATTGGCTATGGGCAGGGGGGAAGTTGGAGGGTGTGAAGGGGAAAGTAAGAGCATGAATCATGTAACCATGTTACTTTTCTAAAAAATATATATTATTAAATGTTAAATAAATAAATAAACAAACAAATAAATAAGTTGTGTATCCATTTTGCCCTTACCTTTGTATTGTTATAGGAAATTAGCAGATGAAGGTGACTGACAGGCAGAGAAAAAAGAGAATCCAGAACTTTGTGTGGGTGGTTGACTAAGTGTCAGTTACTCCCTGGTCTTTTCCCTTGGATGGGGATATCTGATTGTTTTCTATGTATTCTGTCTGTTGAATCAACAACCATCAAGAGTCACT
>NW_025369150.1:0-1660 GCF_016433145.1 Gracilinanus agilis | reverse complement strand
TAATCATCTAAGAAGAAGCACCATCAATACCATCAAACAGCTGGGTTCAGGTTAAGCAGCCTGGCCTGACCAGGTTGCAAAGGAAAAGATAAACATCTACAACTGCTATTCTAAAACCCTGTTTACCTTCAAGCTAATAATACCTGTTCATCTGTAGTTTTGGCCAAGTTTTCCTGTGTACTTCTTACTTTCAGTTCCCTGTTTTCCTTTCCCTAAGTTGTTATCATTAAATCCTGAAACTAACTAAGGTGGATGTCATTTTTACCCTAAGGTTTATCAACATAACCTTAGGCATCTAAAGGAAGAGGGATTATTCAATCTTAAATTAAGCCCTATAGTGTTATCTGTATTATATGCCAGGATAAGTGAACAGAAGAACTATGAATACAAACCAAGTTTATTCATTGATCTACTTATTCCTGGGACCCTGTTATATTGGAATTGGGTGGAGCAGCTTTATCTTGATTCACCTGAGGGGTCCTGAGTGTTTCACCATCACAACTTAAGTGTGACACTTAAGGATTTCCATAGCCACTCAGCTTCAACTCCTAATGCCATCAGGGAGAAAGGGGTACATATACCCTGCAGCATCCACATTTATTCCATAACACAAGATACCTGAAGACCATGATTCTGATCCCTTATCAGCTGATATTCATATGGCAAGAACTACATATCCTCCCCCATTGTGGGATGCCCTTTTTGGGAATAAATTCATCTTAACAGTGTCCTTAAAATGTGCTGTCCAGAAGCAAACACAATAATCCAAATATTGTCTGCCCAGAAAAGATCCTCCTCATTCCTGGAATCTCTACCTTTCTTTATGCAGCCTAAGATAGCATCATATTTTTGGTTGTATGAAAATGTACTTTTTATATTCTGTATTAATTTTTCTATCTGGGCCTTAGATTTAAAAAGGTCCAAATCAATTCCTTTATATTATAGAGAATTACTGTGTTCTTCTGTGTCTGGGGTCTAGGTCAGAGATTCTAAGTAGTCTGCTGCTTTTTGTATTTCCTTTGAAAGTTCTTAGGAATCCTGAGGAATATGTTTCTTTCACAGATTCTGACTAACAGGAATGTTTTACAATGGTTTTTTTCATTGTCCTCAGACATTCACCTTCCTATCTGTGGAGAAGGGTGGATAGTTTGATGGCCCACCTCTTTTTTTTTTAAATATTTTATTTTTTCAGAAAAAATTTTCATGGTTATTTGATTCTTGTTTTTAGTTTCCCCTTCACACCCTCGATCCCCCCCCCCATATCCAACATGCATTTCCACTGGTTTTAACATGTGTGATCAGTCAAGACTTATTTATATATTATTGATAGTTGCATTGATGTGGTCATTTAGTATCACATCCCCAACCATGTCCCCATCATCCCATGTGTTCAAGTGGTTTTTTTTCTTCTGTGTTTCCATTCCTGCAGTTCTTCTCTGAATGTGGGTAGCGTTCTTTTCCATAAATCTCTCAGAATTGTCCTGGGTCATTGCATTGCTTCTAGTACAGAAGTCCATTACATTCGATTTTACCACAGAGTATCTGCCTCTGTTTACAATGTTCTCCTCGTTCAGCTCCTTTCACTCTGCATCAGTTCCTGGAGGTCTTTCCAGTTCACATGGAATTCCTCCAGTTTATTATTCCTTTGAGCACAATAGTA
>NW_025369149.1:0-1545 GCF_016433145.1 Gracilinanus agilis | reverse complement strand
AACAATTGGAAAGCCATTGATTGCTCATGGGTAGGACGAGCTAACATAATAAAAATGACAATTCTACCCAAATTAATTTACCTATTTAGTGCCATACCTATCAAGCTACCAAAAAACTTCTTTACTGAATTAGAAAAAACTATTACAAATTTCATTTGGAATAACAAAAGATCAAGAATATCAAGGGAAATAATGAAAAAAAATGTGAAGGAAGGGGGCCTAGCAGTACCAGATATTAAACTATACTATAAGGAAGCAGTCATCAAAACAATATGGTACTGGCTAAGAGACAGAGAGGAGGATCAATGGAATAGACTTGGGGTAAATGACATTAGCAAGACAGTGTATGATAAACCCAAAGAGCCCAACTTTTGGGACATGAATCCACTATTTGACAAAAACTGCTGGGAAATTTGGAAAACAATATGGGAGAGATTAGGTCTAGATCAAGATCTCACATCCTACACCAAGATAAATTCAGAATGGGCGAAGAACTTGAATATAAAGAAGGAAACTATAAACAGGTTAAGTGAACACAGAAGAGTATACCTGTCAGATCTGTGGGAAAGGAAAGACTTTAAAACCAAGCAAGAGGGGGCAGCTGGGTAGCTCAGTGGAGTGAGAGTCATGCTTAGAGACAGGAGGTCCTAGGTTCAAACCCGGCCTCAGCCACTTCCCAGCTGTGCGACCCTGGGCAAGTCACTTGACCCCCATTGCCCACCCTTACCAATCTTCCACCTATGAGACAATACACCGAAGTACAAGGATTAAAAAAAAAACAAAAACAAGCAAGAGTTAGAGAAAATTACAAAATGTAAATTAAATGGTTTTGATTATATTAAACTAAAAAGTTTTTGTACAAACAAAAACAATGTAGTCAAAATCAGAAGGGAAACATCAAATTGGGAAAACATCTTTATAACGAAAAACTCTGACAGGGGTCTAATTACTCAAATAGACAAGGAGTTAAAGCAATAGTATAAAATAGTATAAAATAGTATAAAAAATCAAGCCATTCCCAATCAAGCCATTGATAAATGGGTAAGAGACATGAATAGGCAATTTTCAGGTAAAGAAATCAAAAGTACCAATAAGCACATGAGAAAGTGTTCCAAATCTCTTATAATTAGAGAAATGCAAATCAAAACAACTCTGAGGTATCACCTCACACTTAGCAGATTGGCTAAAATGAAAGAAGGGGAGAGTAATGAATGTTGGAGGGGATGTGGCAAAATTGGGACATTAATGCATTGCTGGTGGAGTTGTGAACTGATCCAGCCATTCTGGCTGGCAATTTGGAATCATGCTCAAAGGGCTGTAAAAGGATGCCTGCCCTTTGATCCAGGCATACCATTGTTGGGTTTGTACCCCCAAAGAGATCATAGATAAACAGACTTGTACGAAAATATTTATAGCTGAGCTTTTTGTGGTGGCAACAAACTGGAAAAGGAGGGTATGTCCTTCAATTGGGGAATGGCTGAACAAACTGTGGTATATTCGGGTGATGGAATACTATTGTGCTAAAAGGAATAATAAACTGGAGGA
>NW_025369148.1:0-2090 GCF_016433145.1 Gracilinanus agilis | reverse complement strand
CTCAGCCACTTCCTAGATGTGTGACCCTGGCCAAGTCACTTCACCCCCATAGCCTAGCCCTTACCACTCTTCTGCCTTGGAACTGATATTTAGTATGGATTCTATGGTGAAAATTTATCACACCAATACAGAACTCCATGTTAAATAACAGGTTCATTGAAAGGAGGCCCACCTCACAATAAAGCTGGACCCTGGTCCCATCAGAACCAGAGACCCTGAGCCTTAGAACATGGCCTTTTTTATAGATAGAGAAATCTTATGGCATACAAAAAAATAGAAAAAGATGTTCATATCTTTCACATAGGTGGTGTGAAAAATATGGAGGCACCAGGGATGTTACAAATAAACCTAAATGGTTGTGGGTACACATACTGGGTTGTAGGAGAGACAGGACCAGGCTGGAGAGATCAGAGTAAACAGCTAAGCTGCTGATAACTGACAAGAATGTCACCAACTGCCACCAGCTGACCACTAGGCCAGAGTCTTAGAAACCAGCAGGCAAGGGAAAAGGTTTTAACAGGTTTAATTATGTTTAACTAAAAGGTGGGATAGGGGATTCTACTCTAAAACTTAAATGGCAAAACCACAGGGCAAGGGGAGGACTTGACTTCTCTAATCTTAGTGATCTAGCAGGCAGAGCCCAAAGGAGCAGTAATGGAGTCTCTGGGAGGCTGCATCAAACCTGGTTCCAGCCAGAATTTGACCAGCACAGGTAAGGGCTGAGGGTGGCTTTGGGGTTCTCACGGTAATCCACAGATGATCACTGGATGTCAAAAGCCAAGGTGGTCCAAGGTATCCAAGTAGAGAGGGTATGCTTGAGATGCTGTCCAACAGATCCCAAACTCCTCCTCCCCTTGGTACTGTTCTGTAGATCTTGTCCTCCTTGTTAGAAACCACCACCACTCAGGATCCCAGGGAAATCAGGATGCAGGGTCTGAGACCTCCCAGGGCTAGCAACAGTTTATGCCAACCACTAATGGAGTCTCTCTCAGGGCACACACCCACTTCTTGCTCCTTCATTCCATCTTGGAAGGCTCCAGTCCTTCTTGCTAGGTCAACCTTAATACTTAATACTAACTAATCTTCCTCACAACAGTTGTTCTTAATTAGTGACACAAGTGCTGATTAAGCTAGTGAATGCAACCTTTCAAAGGTTGACAATCTTAGGAGGCAGCAGTTTGTAAAAACAAGAGGGATCCTCCTCTGGGTGACTGTCTTGGGCTTCCACCCAAAGCAGGCATCCACATCTTTACCCAAGGCAGTGCTCCTCCTCCTTCCTGACCATCTTGAGCTGGCACCCAACAGGGTGTGATTGACTTGGCAGTAGCTTATGGTTATAGCCTTAAGGGCAAAAGATGTAAACAAGATTGGATACCACCCTAAACTGGACTTGCTTAGCTAATCCCAGTAATTTTATAAAGCAAACTGTATCACTTTGACTATTCACTGAAAATGAATGATTATGTTATTAAAATAATCATAAAGGCTAATACTATTATAATCGTAAAAGGGGATAGTTTCACACTCATAATTCTAAGACAGGAAGTAAGAATTTTTAAAAATCTGATCTTAGACACTTTCCAAATGCATGACCCTAGGCAAGTCACTTAGCTTGTATCTGCCTCACTTTCCCCAAATCTGTCAAATGAGGTCATCTGCCTCCCAGGGTTGTTAGGATTTTCAAAAGAGATAATGTCTGTAAATTTCTTTTAAACCTGGAAAATGCTTTCTAAGTGATTATCTGTCATTATCTGTTGGCTGACCAACTTCTTTCAATTTCCCCCAAGCATCAATCTCGTTGCAAGGCTCTGTTACATTTGGTGCTCCAGAAAGACCCTTCCTGGGATGCTGCCCATTGTGGCCAGGGAAGGACCAAAGCAATACCCAGATTGCTGGCTCTGTAGTGAAGGGCCTTCAAAGCTGCCAGGCTTCAGACCAGATCTAGCCCAAATATAACCTAATATAATCAGTCTTAATACAATTTGAATATAGTCTATAACTTTCCACTTCTTTCCTAGCCCAAGTCTTCACCATGTGTCTTTGCAGGCAGGAGGGATCAGGATCTGGGAAGGGGAAGCTACAGTCAACCT
>NW_025369147.1:0-9021 GCF_016433145.1 Gracilinanus agilis | reverse complement strand
GGCCCTTGTCCAGCCTTTGGAGATCGAGCCCGGGCGATCCGGGACGCGGTCTGGGAAAAGGCTCGGGCGGCCTCCGAGGAATGGAGGAAGCTCTGGAAGCTGCGGGAGGGGGCAGAGGCTTCAGCATCCTCAGGGCTGAGGTGAAACCTGACCCCTGGATCCATCGTGGGGGTGAGGTTGAGGGACGGGGATGAAGCCTCTTCACTAGGCAGGAAAAATTCAGCTTTACGGTTCCTTTATCGCCCACCCTCCCGGGCTTCATTTTCCCCCACTTTTCCCGGAGTCAAAGGGTCGAGTGCCTTCTGGGACACAATTTACAAATCAAGCAATTTTGTCACGGAGGTGCTTTGAAGTCAAGAATACCGATTTCCCCCCGAGATTTCCTTAGACCTTCTAGAAAAGACCTTCTCCTGCCGCTCTCCTCGCTCCTCCCCATCTTTGGGTTTCCCTTTATTTCCTGACCCTATGTCACCCACAGAATCACAGCTTGTTTTACAGAGGGGGGATCGAGGCAAAGAGAAAGGAATGAACCAAGGTCTCCTGCCTGCTGTGCTGGGCACTGTGCTTTCCTCTCTAAAGAGCTTTTTCATTAAGAGGAAAGCTTTCCAGTTAATTGGAGGCGGGAGGTGGAATGGAGCTGAACGTCTTCGAGTTAAGGACTTTATGCAACTTCCCTCCCCAGAGGAAGGAAAATTTTGAAATATTGATCCTTCTTGTCCTATGCCAGGGAAGACAAGGACTAAAGTACTCAGTCAGCCCCACACTGAATCTTGACAAGTTTAAAGGCTATATTCGCAGATAATTGTTTGAACTTGGTTCCCTCTGCTGGTCAAAGAAAGTCCTGTTTGACTCCTTGTTCAAACAAAGTTCTTTAAAAAACAAAAAACAAAAAAACAAAACCCCACAGAACCTTTACCTTCTGTCTTATAATTGATATATTAGTTCCAAAGTAGTAGAGCTGAAAGGGTTAGACAAATGGAGTTATGAGACATGCCCAAGGTCATACAGCTTTGAAATGTCTGAGGTCAAATTTGAACTCAGAACCTCTGCTCTTCAGGGCTGAATCTCTATCCACCAAACTGCCCCAAAAGTCTAGTGTTTGAAGGGGGATTATTGGACCTCTGTTTCCAGAGGCAGAAGGGAAAGTAACAGGAGTGAAATAAAACAACTTCCCATTTCTTATCTTTTAGGCAACTATCTTATTTGTGTTATTATTAAAAATGATGAAGGCCAAGATTAAAAGGGAAAATAGTATTTTAATAAGAGCCATGCTGATAGAGATAAATTGACCACGCATCTGTAAGAAATCTATTCAAAAATTGCCTCAGCCATTTTACCTTTAGTATCTTCCTGTGCTCAGGTAACTAAAGAGAGGAAAATCAAAGCCACTTCCCAATATTTAAAGCCATCCCTCACCTCGAAGATGTCATCTAAAACAGGAAACCCGTTGGACCACGGGAAATGTAGTTCCAAGGTCCCCCACATGTCCACAGGAAGTTTGTCAGACACTACATATCTTGAGGCTCCATCCTTCCAAATAGAACCCCAGTACTTTTAAATAACACATTTGTACAGAAGCTTTAGTTTCACCCAATAAAAAAGATTAATTTTATCTTTCATACTTGCAAGATCATCTTTATTTCAAAGACCTGCTTAGGGGTTAAGAATTCAGCTCCTACCAAGGTCTTTGAAACTATGATGGTCTCTTCCAAATTGGGAAAAAAAATGAAATGATCTCAACTATTCATGTCTGTTTCCATTTTGAATTTATTATGGAATATGGTATAAGCCATTGGAATGAGACTGATTTCTGACAGACCACTGACCACTTTCCCCAGTACTTATCAAATCTGGAGTTCACTCTTAGATGATTTGTGTTTTTAGGTTGATGAAACATTGAAACATTGAGCCCTTGCCCTCAGGGAGTTTACATTCTACATGAAGAAAAAACATATACCATCAATGGCAGGTTGACACATAAGCTGGAAGGGATAATTAAATCCATGGAGGGCAGATTTAGAATTCTAAAATGTCTTGCCCAGATAAAAAATTATTTAGTAAAAAATGTAGAAGCATAAGATGAGGAGGCCAAGCTCAATATCAGTTTGTCTGAAAGGATATCTGGAGATCTGACTTACCACTTAATGTGTGAAGGGCAGCTAGAAGAGCTAATATAAATGTAAGCTGTGCCCACAGTGACCTAGCTTCAGCGAGAGGGTGGGGGTGATTATCTTGTGCTCTGCCCTGGCCAGACTACATCTGTCTTATCAACAAAGACCACACATCTTTATTTTAACCCAAAGATTTTATTTTAACTCTATCTAAAGCTCAAGCAGGGAGTCTCCAATAGGAGTGCTTTAAGATCCTGCCACTAAGGAATAGGAGATTATAGGAACAACATACAAGTAATCTGGTTGAGACTCATGGCAGTAAGACTGGAGAGTCCCTCCTATGTTGACTCATTCTTATCTCCCAAAGCACAGCAATGGAATCATCCTCAAGACTTCCCTGATCCAGGGGACTAAGGCTGGAGTAGCTGCTTTAGCTTCTTGGGCACCTAAGGCATATATATAGGCCCAGCCAGGAGAAGTTGGTGTCTCTGAGATGTGACAAAATCCCCAATGACATAAGAGTTCCCACACCTGTCTAAGGAAGTGTGTATGGATTTGAAAGTAAGACCCTCTGTAGCCCACTGTTCCAAAGCTGGGCTTCTGCTGACTATTCTTTCCATGCTATTATTGAGTAAATTTCCTTTGGATAGTTCTTCTATTATGATCTACAAGTGTCTCCTATTGCAATCCTGAACCTTATGCAGTGACCCAGAGCACATAGGAGAGAGATTTTTCTTTTGGGCCCCAGCAGCAGAACTAAGAGCAAGATATAGAAATTGAAAAGATCAATTGAGGTTTGTCTTCAGGAACATTTCCTTGAAATTGCTGTTTTGCCAGAGTAGAAAGGTTTTCCCAGGAAATAATAGATTTCCCCCATTGGTGGTCTTCAGACAAAGGCTAGCATGACCTTTTTCTTGTTATATAGAGAGATAGTTTTCTCTTTAATGGACCATATTAGAGGGCCATTGTTATCCCCTCCAGCTCTGAAATGTTGTGATTCTTCCCCTATCTTGTCTCTGCATCTCTGTGGATCCTGGACTAAGTCTCTCCCCCCTTTCTGGGGCTGAGGTTCCTCCTTTTAAAAAGGAAGAGGTAGAATGGGATGATCTCTCATCTCCCAGGAACTTAGCGATTAGGAAAACAGGGCCAGGCCAGGCTATGTCTCTATATTTCCAATGGCTCATTTCCTGAGGGACTGGAAGGAAGGAATCATCACAGGTCCTGTCCCTGCCTATCCTTATCCTTCAGCCATTTCCAGCCACTGAACATGATCCTGATCTCCTTCCTTCTGTTACTACTGAGCCTCTGTAAGTCCATTTAGCCCTCCTCTTCCCCACTCTCACATCCACTCCTCACTAGAGACTGAAGGGAGCAGGAACTAGGATAATTGAGTCCCAATAAAAGAGTTGGGAAGATGGGCTTCTGGGGCTCTGGGGAACCATAGGCTGAGGGACAGATATCTACATCCATGAGAGAGTCTCAGGTTATGAGACAGACACTTAGATAGTTCACTGGTTAAGGACAGAGGATGCTAGATACTTGACTCAATGAGGGGTCAATCTGACTGAAGGCAAATTGGAAGCTGACCTCCACTCATTTTCATTGTAGGGCATTTGGGTCACACGGCTGGCACACTGCCTGGTGAGTAACTGCATTTATCCTCTACTCTTCCTTCAGTCTATCCCCTATTTCCCTTTGTATCCTTTCAACCTTCAGTCACTATAATCTTCTAGGAACCAGGCATCAGCTTGTCCTTGGATCCTGTCCCCCATTTTTTGCCTTTATCCTTTTCTAATCTATCCTTATTCCCTCTCCCTTGACCAGTCCCTAAGAATCGCAGAAGGAATGAAAAGGGGACATAGAGCCAGTTGATTCTAATTTATCCATCAACTTTACAGATGGGAAAATTGAGGTGTAAAGAGCTTAACTCATTCCAAATCCAGGCTTCCTGAGCTCTAAGGCACTGGGATTTACTGAAAGCATTCACTCAAATTCTTCTCTTTCCTAGGAAAAGATTTTTACCCCAAACCCACACTCAGTGCTAAACCTGGGCCTGTATTGGCCCCAGGGGGAAACATAACTTTGTGGTGCCGAGTGCCAGTTCCAGCCACAAGATTCATCTTGTACAAGGTGGGAGATGTTCGACCAGTCCAGATCCAGGAATCCTCAGAGTTGGGAGCTGAGTTCCTCTTTGAAAGGGTGACCCCTGCTCATGGAGGCAGCTATAGCTGCTGCTACCAGACCTCTTATAATGTATGGTCTCAGCCAAGTGACTCCCTGGAAGTATGGGTGACAGGTGAGGCTGGGGAATGGGAGAGAAGATGCAGAAACCTAGTAAGAGTACAAAGGTAGGTGGAGGGAGAGGAAATGGCCAAACGTTCAAGAACCCTTGTAAGTGATCACCTCTCTTATGTTGCCATAAAGAAAAGTGAGCCTTGTTCAGGCCAAATGTGAAGGATCATGTGCAGGTGTAGAGGAAAGAGCTCTGACCTGCCTGGGGATCAGGAGACTCAGATATCAGTCCCAATAGGGGCACAAGCATGGATATGGACAAGGCAAGTTATGTCCAGAAGGGACTGACTGGAATAGGAATGTAAACCAACTCATAGCAGAAGCAATTGAAGGTGTAGGAAAAATTTAGAATACAGAAGAGATCTTTGGAGGCAAAGGATGACAATGATTGCTGTTTCTAAGTATTGTAAAGGGGTAATATGGGAAAGGGGGGATTTCCTATCCAAAGGGGCACCTGTTACTGCTTAGAACTTGAATGTGTTAGAACTTAGAGATGGAGCCCAATTGTGTCATCTGTTTAATGGGTAAATTGAGTCTTTGAGAAACATTAAGACAATCAAAATATCAAAGTCTAAGACAGAGACATACATGGAATAATAGTCACAAATGTTCAAGATGGAAGGGACTTAGAGATACTGTCTAACTCCCTCATTTTACAGATGAGGAAACTGAGTCCCAAAAGAAGGAAAGGCATTTGCCTGAGGTGACACAGTAGGTCAGGAGCAGAACTGAACCATCTTTAGAGGCTCTTTCTGTCACTCATATTGGGATAGAATAGAAAATCAATTTGGGGGCACTGGGTGCAGAGCTGGAGGGCTATAGGGCCAGAGGGGCAAGAATAGAGGGGAACCTAAGCTTTTCCTCTTCCTTCCACAGACATGTTACCAAAGCCTTGGCTCATAGCAATGCCAGGGCCTGTGGTGGTACCAGGCATCAATGTGAGCCTGCGCTGCCACGGCCCACTAGGGGGAATGAGCTTTGCTCTGAATCGTGTGGGCTTCCCAGGGCCTCTACAGTACCTCAGTTCTGCCCAGCCTTGGGCTGACTTTTCTCTTCAGGACTTCATGGCTCCTGGAACCTACAGCTGTTACTACCATACACCTTTTGCTCCATACATCTTGTCTAAGAGGAGTGACCCTTTGATCATCAGCTGGTCAGGTGAGGGGACCAGGAAGTTGAATGCCATCCCTCTAACCCTCTCACAAAACCTAGTATCCTGTCCCATAGATTTCTCAGGGACCATAATATATTCCATCCCCTGGCCTTGGACATTTTATTTTTGGATTCTAGGCATTTTATCCTTGTATCTCCTTCCCTCTCCTTCAGCCAGATATCCTACCCCACATTTCTTTTGGGAACCTGTCACCCTTTCTAGCTTCTGGTGCTTTTTGAATATCTGGGCATTTTTCTCTTAAAAAAATTAAACTTTGAAAAAAAATTAAAAATTGACCCCCATTGCCTACCCTTACCACTTTTCTGCCTTGGAGCCACTACACAGTATTGACTCTAAGACAGAAGGTAAGGGTTTAAAAAAAAAAAAAAAGGGCAGCTGGGTAGCTCAGTGGATTGAGAGTCAGGCCTAGAGACTGGAGGTCCTAGGTTCAAATCCGGCCTCAGACACTTCCCAGCTGTGTGACCCTGGGCAAGTCACTTGACCCCCATTGCCCACCCTTATCGATCTGGGTAATCCTTTCTGCCCTTTCAGGTTCCACTGCCCAGGATTATACTACAGGCAACCTCATTCGAATGGGCTTGGCTGGACTGGTTCTCCTCATTCTGGGGACACTGGTGTTTCTAGACTGGAACAGAGGAAGGGGCTGCCAAGACTGAACCTGGAGATCTCCGTGAGCAACAGAGTTAAAGTAAAGACATTGGGTCTTATCAGCAATGGACGTGGATGACATAACCTGGAGACATGAGGGGTCTTTGGAGAAGGATGAAATAATGTTGTGGGAGTGCTTTATGGGTTCAACTGGTCTTATTGGCTCTAGAAGCTAAAGTAAGCTTTACCAAGAGTCTTCTGGAATGGAATCATGAGCCTCTGCTGCTGGACTTAGCAGGGGAGTGATGCATTCCTGACAATCATATGCTACATTATTACAATTAAACAATTAAACATCCACATTTATGTCCATATTGTATTTTGAATACCCCCATTTTGTGTGTGTTGCTAAATTCCTAAAAGTGTTCCTTTTGAGCCTCCAATATCATACTTCCTGTTACAAATTAGTTGCCTAACTCAATTAGTTCTTAACAAGAGCTATTTACTGAAAAGGAAAAGTAAGAACAATACTTGTATAGCATTCCTCTCAGAAACCTAGGATGCAAGATCCTATCTGTAGCAATCCAGGTATACATTAATTGTGATATTCTGTAATCTTGAGTCAAATTGAATGTTGACCTTGCCAAATCCCTAGCCCTTCCCTAAGGCTACACCCCAGAAGGTCAGTTATCTCAGTCTCCTTACTTTACCTTCAATGATCAATTAACATAGGTATCAAACATCAGTAGATGCCTTAGGCCATATCCGCCCTGGATCTGGATCTTAGTTCTACCTATTGTTTTAGGTTCTGGCAGTTTGCATTTTATGATGATTACCTCATAATGTTAATGTATCAGGCCACTGGCCTCTCCCCTTCCCCCCATACTGTTGTAACCCCAATAAAAGTGACAAGACTTCAGTTGGCAAGGAAGTTCTTGACCATCAGAGCTTACTAGCTGTCTGTCTACCTTATGCAAAAACTTTCTGTGTCTGTGTGTCTTTATTTTCACCTTATGTTCTCTTTCCATTAATCCTTAACCAGTAACCCATTTTCACTCAGTCCTTGGTCCCCCTTTCTAAGTGTCCTACCCACTAGGAATCTTCGTGAAGCTGCTGGTTGGCTTCATCTGGCGCCCATTGTGGATTGACACCTAAGAGGAAGACTGCAGTGCCGGACCCGGGACGGTCAACGGACCTCAGGTGGCCTCTGGGGTGAGTCACTGACCACTAGAAAATGGGTCAGAAACTTTCTTCTCACACTAGTTACATACAATCGCTAAAATCTTTAGTGCACAGGCAAGGATACAGAGTACCAGAAGCTAAACTTCAGGCATTGTTTAAGGTAATTTTGAAATGTGATCCCAAGTTCCTAGAAATAGAAGTACTCAGTGTACAACAGTGGGACCAACTTGGACAGACTTTAAAGAAAGCAAGAAAAGGGACTTAGAGTTGCATCATCAATATGGTTAACTTGGAAGGTAGTTAGAACAGCTTTAGAGGCAGAAACCATTCAAGAGTCATTGTCCCAACCTGCCTCACTATTAGAGGTTCCCCCTAACCCTAACTCTGTCTAACTTGCTCCACCCATCCCTCTAACTACTCTGTTTGCTACACAGCACAGCCTTTGCAGACTTTCCCTCACCCTCGTCCTCCCCCCACCCCTTAAACCTTCAAGGCCTGATTGCAACAATCAGGCTACCTCACCACTTTCACTTCCCATTCTTCCCCCTTCTTTGGAGGACACCGGAGATTCCTAGATCCCGGAGGATAATCCTCTCACAGATGTGCAGGAGATTCCTCCTAATCCCTCACCTTAACCTGTCACCTCTGAAAGGACTAAATCCTACCCCACCCAAACTACTACTTCTCACCCACCTCCACCCCAACCTCCACCTAGAACTGGTAGGATTGTGACAGCCAAACAGGCAATAGCCAGTGCACCAATTGAAGACGCAGTGGACGTTTTGGCTTGCCCAGTTTTGTTGAGAGAAAACCCTGACAATCAGGATGAACTATTGGCAGAGCACAAAATATTTGATTTTAAAACACTCAAAACTCTCCGAGATAGCGTGGTACAAAATGGGAATACAGTTCCCTTTACCTTGGCGCTAATTAAAAATATCAGCCAACAATTACACCAGAAGACTGGTATACTTTAGCTCGATCCACACTTAATGGTGACGATTATTTGAATTGGAGACTATATTTTCAGGATCTATCTAAGGAACAGGCGAAAGCCAATGAAAGAGCAGGGATTGATATCTCATATGAACAATTAATAGGAGAAGGTGAATTTCACACCCTACGTATGCAATTGGCATATACAGAGCAAGCATACAATCAAATCTCGGTAGCAGCAGAAAGAGCATGGCAATCCTTACCAGCAAAGGATAATGCGCTGAGTTCATTGGCAGAAATTAAACAAAGGCCAACAGAACATTTTTCAGATTTTATTGACAGACTATCTACCACTATAAAAAGACAGGTTTCAGACCCAGAGTCGGGGAGAAATACTTCTAAAAGATCTTGCATACGCAAACGCTAATGTATACGCTAAAAAAGCAATGGCACCCTTTAAATCTACAGGTATGGTGTCAGACTTCCTGAGAGTCTGCCAGGACATAGGCCCGATAGAACATAAAAATATAATGGCAGCACAAATGAACCAAATTAAAGGCCCTTGCTTCGCATGTGGCCGTTGAGGGCATTTTCAAAGGTCATGCCCAAATTCCTCCTAGCATTTGCCCAAAGTGCCCTACAGGCAAGCACTGGGCCTCACAATGTAGAAATCAAACTGGACCAAGACTAATCAATGACGACCAAAGGCAGCTTCCAAAAAACTAATTTGCGGGCAAG
>NW_025369146.1:0-1369 GCF_016433145.1 Gracilinanus agilis | reverse complement strand
GCATGTACATAAGACAGTCAGTCAGGAGGTGGAGGGCTGCTTTGGAATGTCTGACATAAGACATTCAGTCAGGAGTATAGGATGCCCATGTATTAGGTGCAGTTGCCTCTGCCTGTCATCCTTAGCTGCCGTCTTTAGGTGATTGACTCCTGACCATGGGTAGGAACGGTCAGCAAAAATCAGACTCTGACTCTTTATTGCAGAGGCCTTGGAAAGGTCAGTCATAATAATAGATATTAGTTACCACCCATAGGGATGATTTCTGTACTTTCCAACTTATTCAGCACTTGTGTCATTAAGACCTGCCCATGTGAAAGATTTATATTCTTCCTATTTTGATTTTAACTGTATTTTCTATCTTTAATCTGATCCTGTATCATCACATTTCTGTGCATAAAAAAAGGTCATCTCCTAAGGGCCAGAGTCTTTGGTCTCGGTCTTGACCAGAGTCCAGCTTTATTGCGAGACTGGCCCTCTCTCAATAAACTCATTATTGGCTTGGAGACTTTATTGGTGTTTCTGCTGATTGATAATTAATTTTTCACCACACCTTACCTTATCTTACCTTCCATCTTCAATACTGTGTATTGGTTCTAAGGCAAAAGAATGGTTAGGCGTAGGCAATAGGAGGTAAGTGACTTGCCCAGGGTCACCCAAGTGTCTGAGGTCCAATTTGAACTCAGGACCTCTGTCTCTGAATCTGGCTCTCAATGTACTGAGCCACTTAGCTGTCCCCTATAATAACCTTTCCATTCCAAATTTCTGTATAATAATAGGGTCAATATAAGCTTATTAGTAAAAATTTATTAAATATCAATTTGCATTAGTTACACTCAAATATTTATTAAATACCTATTAGGTACCAACCACTATGCTGATATAAGGCGAAAAGGGATGGTAACGATCATCTAATCTGAGCCCTTCAAGTTATAGATGAGGGAAATGAAGCCCAGAAAAGTTAAGTGACTTATCCAGTGTCACACAGGTAGGAAGTGACAGGTGCAGAATCTGTGGGGGAAGGCTCTTGTTTGCCTCTTTTTTCCTTCTCTATTAAACCAGGACGATTTAGCTAAATAAGATTGCCAGGGGTATCACAGAGATAAATCAGTTGATAGGAAAAAGCCATTTGCAAAAAAGAGATGCTGAGGAATGACAGGACTATATCTCTAGGCTAAGGGAGCATTGAAAAGTAAACATCATATGAGATTGAGAGAAGCTTGGATAAAAGGTGATTCATGAGTTCAAAATGATGTTTATCAGCATGAATTTGAGTATTTTACCATCTGCTTGGCAAGGAGATGTTATTGAGAGAGAGAGAGAGAGAGAGAGAGAGAGAGAGAGAGAGAGAGAGAGCTGTCTCTTATACACA
>NW_025369145.1:0-2469 GCF_016433145.1 Gracilinanus agilis | reverse complement strand
TCCTTCTTGAGCTCTGCCAGTTTCTCCTTTATGAATTTGGATGCTATACCACTTGGTGCATATATATTGAGCAGTGTTATTTCCTCATTGTTTATACTGCCTTTCATCAGGATGTAATGACCTTCCCTGTCTTTTTTAATCATATCTATTTTTACTTTGGCTTTGTCAGAGATCATGATAGCCACTCCTGCCTTCTTTTTCTCATTTGATGCCCAAAAGATTTTGCTCATACCCTTAACCTTGAATTTGTGTGTGTCTACCACTTTTGTGATTTTAAATGGTGTTTCTCTTTCTACCTCTTGCTGCTGTGATGTGTTGGAAATATATAGAAATGTTGATGATTTATGTGCATTTATTTTGTATCCTACAACATTGCTAAAGTTGTTGATTATTTCTACTAGCTTTTTAGTTGATTCTCCAGGATTTTTTTAAGTAGACCATCATATCATCTGCAAAGAGTGATAGCTTAGTCTCCTCATTGCCTATTTTAATGCCTTCAATTTCTTTTTCTTCTCTTATTGCTACTGCTAGTGTTTCTAGTACAATGTTAAATAATAGAGGTGATAATGGGCATCCTTGTTTCACACCTGATCTTATTGGAAAGGCTTCTAATTTATCCCCATTACATATGATGCTTGTTGATGGTTTTAGGTATATACTGTTTATTATTTTTAGGAAAGGTCCTTTTATTCCTAAACTTCCTAGTGTTTTCAGTAGGAATGGGTGTTCTATTTTGTCAAAGGCTTTTTCAGTATCTATTGAGATAATCATGTGTTTTTGTTGGTTTGCTTGTTGATATGGTCAATCATGTGGATGGTTTTCCTAATGTTGAACCATCCTTGCATTCCTGGTATAAATCCCACCTGATCATGGTGGATGATCTTCTTAGTTACTTGCTGGAGTCTTTTTGCTAGTATTTTATTTAAGATTTTTGCATCTATATTCATTAAGGAGGTTGGTCTGTAATTTTCTTTCTCTGTTTTTGATCTACCTGGCTATGGAATCAGTACCATATTTGTGTCATAAAAGGAGTTTGGTAAGACTCCTTCTTTGCTTATTATATCAAATAATTTGTACCCTATACCAAGATAAATTCAGAATGGGTGAAAGACTTGAATATAAAGAAGGAAACTGTAAGTAAATTAGGTGAACACAAAATAATATACTTGTTAGATCTCTGGGAAAGGAAAGATTTTAAAACCAAGCAAGAGTTAGAAAAAATTACAAAATGTAAAATAAATAATTTTGATTACATTAAATTAAAAAGGTTTTGTACAAACAAAAACAGTGCAACCAAAATCAGAAGGGAAATAACAAACTGAGAAAAAATCTTTATAACAAAAAATTCTGACAGAGGTCTAATTGCTCAAATATAAAAGGAGCTAAATCAATTGTATAAAAGAGTCAAGCTATTCCCCAATTGGTAATTGGGCAAGGGACATGAATAGGCAATTTTCAGATAAAGAAATCAAAAGTATCAGTAAGCACATGAGAAAGCGTTCTAAATCTCTAATAATTAGAGAAATGCAAATCAAAACAACTCTGAGGTACCACCTCACACCTACCAGATTGGCTAAAATGATAGTAGGGGAGAGTAATGAATGGTGGAGGGGATGTGGCAAAATTGGGACATTAATGCACTGCTGGTGGTGTTGTGAACTGATCCAACCATTCTTAATGGCAATTTGAAACTATGCCCAAAGAGTGATAAAAGAATGCCTGCCCTTTGATCCAGCCATACCATTGCTGGGATTGTACCCCAAAGAGATCATACATAAACAGACTTGTACAAAAATATTTATAGCTGTGCTCTTTGTAGTGGCAAAATACTGGAAAGCAAGGGTATGCCCTTCAATTGGGGAATGGCTGAACAAATTGTGGTATGTGCTGGTGATGGAATACTATTGTGCTCAAAGGAATAATAAACTGGAGGAATTCCATGTGAACTAGAAAGACCTCCAGGAATTGATGCAGAGTGAAAGGAGAAGAGCCAGAAGAACATTGTACATAGAGACTGATACACTGTGGTAAAATCGAATGGAATGGACATCTGTACTAGCAGTAATACAATGACCCAAGACAATTCTGAGGGATTTATGGAAAAGAACACTACCCACATTCAGAGGAAGAACTATAGGAGTGGAAACACAGAAGAAAAACAACTGCTTGAACACTTGGGTTGATGAGGACATGATTGGAGATGTAGACCACACCAATGCAACTATCAATAATATGTAAATAAATCTTGACTGACCACACATGTTAAAACCAGTAGAAATGCAAGTTAGCTATGTGGAGGATTTGAGGGGTTGAAGGGTAAAGTAAAAACATAAATTATGTAACCATGGAAAATTTTTCTAAAAATAAAATTAAAGTAAATGTGAAAAAAAAGATGCCACTTTTGTCAGGCTAGATAAATTTCTGTAGAATGGTACTTACAGACCAGAGTAACTGAGAGAACATTAAGCT
>NW_025369144.1:0-11203 GCF_016433145.1 Gracilinanus agilis | reverse complement strand
GAAATTCCATGTATAAATCACTAAGGACAACTGGCACCCTTCTTTCTTATCTTCTATTGATTCATTTTACTTATATATTTTGAACAAGGCTCCATGCTCCGAAATGGTTTATTTCCAATATTTGCAGAATGACTAAACTGACATTCAGTCTCTTATTGAATAATGAATTATATCTAAGCCACCAAGGTATTTGAATAAATGCTATTTAATCAAATTTCTTTTCCTATACTCTTTCTCTTGTATAACTTCGAATTTGACTCTCTACCATAATCTCATTAGCTTAGATAAAAATCCAAGTTAATAAATATACAATCTATTAATACTTGAGATATAATATAATAAAGAATTAGATATTTTGTACATTTATAAGAAATGCATTTAGTGAGAATAATAGCCCCTGATTCTGAAATAATGCTCATGTATACCATAAAAGTATCATTTGATAAGTTCAAATCATCAAGAAGACAGATTTGATATAGACATTTAATAAACTGAGAAAACTATGGATGTAAATGTATAGCATACTTTTGAATTTAAAAAATCAAAATATTTATGAAAACTACCAGTAAAAACTTTAAGTGAGAGATATTTGAGTTCCATCACCCGAATCATTGACCTAAAGAACCCTAAGGACTTGCAATTATGAATTTGATTTAAAAATTGTTATATAATACAAAAAGTACAGAATAAATTATATCTCTATTTCATTACTATTGTAAGAACACACTAGATATATAAATAATCACTTTAAGCCATTCTTTGGATAGTATAATTTTGAAATGTCATGAACAGCTTATTTTTTGTTTAATAAACCTATGACAAGGAATGAATAATTAATAATTTTTATCTGCAAGTACAGTTAAGGAGAAACTAAAATGTGTTTTTTTTTCATTTACTGTCTAGAATTCTTATCTTTCTTACTGAGAAGGAGTCCAAAAGCAAGCTGAACTTCATATAAAATGACAAAAATTGCACTTTACTGGAGAAAGAGTACTATATTCTATAGAAATACTATGAAATTCATTTTTGTTGTATTCCCAGATGCAGAACAATGTATACAATGCCCTGAAGATCAGTACCCAAGCAAGGAGAAAGATAGATGCCTGTCCAAGACAATTACTTTCCTGGCTTATGAAGAGTCTCTGGGAATGATTCTGGCCTCTGCAGCTCTTTGCTTCTCCATCTTCACAATCTTTGTCCTTGGAGTGTTTGTGATGCACAGAGACACCGCCATAGTGAAAGCCAATAATCGCAATCTCAGTTATATTCTGCTCACCTCTCTCACCCTTTGCTTCCTTTCTTCCTTACTCTTCATTGGACATCCAACACCAATCATCTGCATCTTAAGACAAACCACATTTGCCATTGTGTTCACAGTGGCTATTGCTTCTATCTTGGCCAAAACCATCACTGTGGTTCTGGCCTTTAGGGTCACTAAGCCAGGTAGCAAGCTCAGGAGGTGGTTGGGAGCATCGGTATCTTATTTCCTCATTTTCATTTGTACCCTTATCCAGATGTGCCTTTGTGGCATCTGGCTGGGGACATATCCCCCATTCCTTGAGATGGATCCACACTCTGAGGCTTCCATTATTGTCATTCAGTGTAATGAGGGCTCCCTTGTTTCCTTCTACTGTGTTCTTGGCTACATGGGCTTCCTGGCCTTGGTCAGCTTTACACTGGCTTTCCTGGCCAGGAATCTTCCAGATACTTTCAATGAAGCCAAGCACCTGACATTCAGCATGCTGGTGTTTTGCAGTGTCTGGATTTCCTTCTTGCCCACATATCAGAGCACCAAAGGGAAGGCCATGGTGGCCATGGAGGTCTTTTCCATCTTGGTCTCCAGTGCTGGGATTCTCACCTGTATCTTTGCTCCCAAATGCTATGTGATCCTTCTGAGGGCAGACAGAAATACACTGGAGATACGGAAAAACAAAGCTAATCCCTGAGGAGCAAAGTGTTCTTAATCTCTTCCTCACTAGTCCTGGAGATGCAGCTCCTGATTTCTAAATCAATGACTTAAAGTAATCTAGCTTTTATACCATTTTCTTCTTCTGTTATCATCTCTTTCTTTTGTACTAGACTCAAAAAGTATTTTGAAGAAAGTCATATTGCTTGATTTCTGAATAGAATTAGAATTAATTTAGTATTTATATAAAATACCATCTAAAGTACAAAAATTTAATATAGAGATGAGGAAGAACATAATGTATATTAATTCATAAATAATTATAACAAGTACTATCCCATTTCTCACCCTGGAAATTTTCATCTAGGATTCAGATACAAAGATATCTTATTTACAAAATATGGTATATCCCCAGTTTATATAACTGCATTTTATCCATCATTATATTTATCAACTGATATTAAATGAATTAAATATACACAAGAAATGATTTGTAAGGAAAATCTTGTGGGCCCATTCATTTTTTGAGACAGATTATCTATCTTCAATAAACAATTATAAGAAGTTTTTACACTTTCTATTCATTTTTATGAACCTTTCCATTGTAGAGTTATGGTGTGTTATGGACAATCCTCTATCAGAGATTCACTGTTCTCTTCTCATTGTTCTTTGAATGATACCTAGAATATGTTGGTAGTTTTTTTTTTATTTTGAGATATAATAAAAGTAAATGGTAATGCATAAATAATTATTCATTTTTCTTTTTAAAGAACCTTTATCTACTATCTTAGAATTAAAACCAAGTATTTGTTCCAAGCCATTTGGTAAGTACAATAAAATTAGTCCTGAGACTTGTGGAGGGTCACACAATTAGGAAGTATTGGAGGCCAAATTTGAAAACAGAATTTCAAGACTCTAGCCTGAGTTTCAACTCACTGAACTACCTACCTACCTCTTTTGCATTAAAAAAAATTCCTATATATAATATTTCCCAATTCAATGTCTGGAAGCATCATGTTTGTTTATTTTTAAAAAGTCAATTTTAATAATCATTTATATTTTTTGAATCTATATACTCTGCCTTTCTTTATTCCATCCTCTACTGTAGTAGGTAAATAATAACACAGAGGGTAGTAGTGCGTGAGAGGAATGAATGGGGAATGATTGAGGTCAAGCGAGTTAACTGCCTGACCCACAATAACACACTGGGAAATCTCACCCACTCCCACAAACATAGGACACAGCTGGGAGTAAATAGTGTCAGAGTTAGGAATGGCAGTTAAACCCAACTGTCATTTTTATCTAAGCGAGCAAACAAACAACTCAATTAGTGGGTCTTTGAATGGTTGTGGAAAAGGAAAGTAATCCATAAATTATGAAAACTGTTTAATAATGAGTTTGAGGTAAGAGATGAAGGGATAGGTTACACTAAACTAAGAATCGATTGACAAACTTCATGGACTGGAAAGGTGGGCCAAATCTACCCTGTACTAACACAGTCTGTCAGGTACAGTTTGGTTGGCCAGAAGGGGATATGCATGTCCCACAAATGGGTGCCCTCAACTCCAGTGATGATCTAAGGGTTTTCCAGGAACACAGCTCCACAGCAAATTAATCCACAATTTGATGAAGACAGGGAGCTGAACCAGTCTTGATGTCCACCATCCATAGCCAAATTCACTGCTCAAACCTGAACTTCCAATGGATAGATGTTTTTTGTAGGAGACAAATCCACTTTTAGGGGCTCTTCACTAAAGACAGTAAAAACCAGCATCTAACTTCCTCAGCCATGCCAGGGTCTCTCAGGAAAGGCTTCCTTCCTTCTCACTATTTCATGATTGGAACACTCCAGCCTTGCCTGACAAGCCTGGGTGCTGTCTACATAGTTATATATCTACCTTATCTACATGACCTACATTATATTTGCCTACAACACTATCCAATGAAATAAGAAGTTATCGAACACATATTTTATATGGGAAGTAACACAAAAGATGTTTCTACAATAGCAGTGGTTCAAAAAAAATCCCAACAACCAATACCAGTTGGATTGATGTGATTTTTAGCAAAGACAATTTAACTTGTTTGAGGTTCAAGATTGCAGGTGTTTTGGCATATGTCATAAGCAGGTCTTCCGGGGGCAGCTGGCTAGCTCAGTGGATTGAGAGCCAGGCCTAGAGACGGGAGGTCCTAGGTTCAAATCTGACTTCTGCCACTTCGCAGGCATATGACCCTGGGCAAGTCACTTGACCCCCATTGCCTACCCTGACCACTCATCTGCCTTGGAGCTAATACATGGTATTGACTCCAAGATGGAAGGTAAGGATTTAAAAAAAAAAAAAAGCAAGTCTTCCTCTGAACCACATTCTAACAAGCACCTCTTTAGCTGCCATCCTGGTTCCCATAAGCTCCTAAAATCTAGTCTCTTTTCTGTCTTTCATAGTGTGGCAAAATTTCTGTAGTCCTGGCAACTGATTAAGTGCACAATTGCTAAAATAACTTTAATTAGGTCCTAACTCAAGGAGGTGTTTTAGGTTTATTTTTGCTTTACTTCAATTTTTAGACATAAGACTTTATTATTTTTTATTTCATCCGCAAGTTATTTTTTCTTTTTTTTTTTTTTGGATTTTTTGATAATTTTTATTACAGTTGCCAATTGATTCATATACCTTATAACTTTGCCATATATCCCTTAGTGATCCTTGTTTATTATTATTTTCCTCAGGGAGGACTTTGTTATTATTGTGAACTTTGATTTGAATTTAGGAACCCCCTGCTCTTCAAAAGAGCCTATATCTTCTACCCCATGAATCTAATGTTCATCTGGAAGGAGGCCTCCTGGCTAAAACCTTTGCTAATTGACCCTTAGGCCCTCCTGCTGGAGCTTCTGGAGCCCTGCTGCAGTAAAACCAGGCTTGAGCACATAGTCTAGCTCATTAAGCCAAATCTCTTACTCTGCCCTCTTCTCATTTCTCCACTTTCACTTTTCCCCTATATTTTATAAATAAATGGCTAAAATATTATTTGGAATTAATTAATACTTGGTGACCCCACTCTGAACAATTTAGGCCAACTCTTTCAAATTTTAAACCCTTACATTCTGCCACTTACATTTTGGGGCAAAAGGGATTCTGCACCTCTGGGCCCCTCACAACATCTTCAAGAAAGGATGCTTCATTTTGAAGCAGCAGGAATAATAATCAGGAATTTTGGACTCACCCATGCCCACTCTCTTCTCTGCTGGGCCTACCCTCTACAGAGTAAGGCCTACCCTCTCTCCTTTCAGGCCAACCTTCTATTCCTTAAGGTACACCCTCTATCCCAGACACCTTCTCAGAGGAAAGGAGCTTCCTTTCTGGGAGAGCCAAACTATGATTTCCAGCCAAATTACACCCACCATTTTCCTTTAAAGACAGCAGAGACATCTCTCTCTCTCCTCTCTCTCTCTCTCTCTCTCTCTCTCTCTCTCTCTCTCTCTCTCTCTCTCTCTCTCTCTCTCCACGCACACATACACACCCACACCCCCTCCCCCATATCCAACTCCCTGAAACTTTCTCACCCTCTATCTCCTGCTTCTGGTTAGCCCACTGGAACATGGAAATCTCTCTGTCTCTTTCTCCCTCTCCTTTTACTGGGTCTCCAGCCTGCAGAGATCATCACTAACCAAGTAACTTGACTTTTCTCTGCCTCAATGAACTCATTTACAAAATGAGGATAGCAACAATATATTACCATTGTTATTTTTATTATTTAATGTTAGTACTACTGATCTTTATGATGCTGTAGACTCCATTAAAACCATGAACAATAAAATAGCTTGAGTTTGAATGATATATTAGAGACATCTTGACATAATGGATGGGGATATAGCCTGAGACAAGAAGGCTTGAGTTCTAGTCCCACCTAAACTATTTACCAAGTTTGTGTTTGAAGGAAAGTCCTTCATCCTTGAAGTATAATGAGATCTAGTATTGATATTCCACTTAAGGATTGGTAAAAATGTTTTACAAATATTATCTCATTTTATTCTCACAAAAATGTGAGAAGTATGTTGCTATTAACCAATTTTATAGGTAAAGAATTGAGACAGATGACAGTTATTAAAATAATGGATTACTGAAGTAATCTGAAACATGGGTCAAATAATTTTTCACCAAAAAGTTCAACTGGTTAGAAATGCACCTTTTTGAATGTAAGTGGGCTGGATTAGAGTAGTTATTGTTGGTATTTTTCCATTTTCTTATACTGGGATAGATCCTAGTGGATTCTTGCTTCACTAGCTTTGAGAGCTTCCTACATAGAATAATATGATTTTTTTTGAGATACAATGAAAAGTTTTGAGATGCAAAGTGACAACTGAGATAAAATGGAAAATTAAAGAAGGTGCTAGAGATCTTACTGAAATACACACTGTCCCATTGGAGAAGGACAATTTTTCCCAATGACTACAAATATACAGTATTCAAGTAAATGACAATGATGGTTGGCATTTCCATAGCATTTTACATATGTTATCTCAGCAGATTTCTACAGAAACCCTATAAGAATGATCCTCTTATAACTCCCATTAACAGCTGAAGAAATTGAGTCTGAGACAGGTTGAGTGAGTTGCTCAGAGTCACAAAGCAAGTTAAGTGTAGAAGAAAGGTTTTGAACTTCATTCTTCCTGAGTCCCAATAAACTGATTCATCTATTCTGTCTCTGTGTGGCATGAGATGATGTAATTGGCCTGTTGCCTAAGAAAATTAAATTGGGAAGTATTTAAGAAAATAAATAAAAATGCAATTGAAAATCATGAAGGTTAATACGTGTTTTTTAGTTAATGTGGGGATTGGTTTGACCAGCAAGGGTTCTTATTTGTGGGTTAGGCTCTTTTTTCAATGAATTTCCTACCTCAAATTTCAAAAAGCAGAATAAATTAGATAATTAACTGGTTTAGAGGGCTGTCATATTGCTTAGCTCCTCATTTCAAAAGCATTAAACACCAACTGCATGTTAGACATTTTGTTAAGGATTCCACAATGTTGTGTCCTTTAATGTTCCTAACAAACTTGGGAGATAAGTGTCATTATTATTTATACTTTACACTTGAGGAAACTAAGGCAGATCGAGGTTAAATGACTTGCTCAGAGTCACCCAGCTAGTAAGGATACACAGTCAGATCTGAACTGAGATCTTTCAGACTCCAGGCCCAGCATTTTCTATCCCATGAGCCACTTAACTGAAAAGGAAGATTAGGATAGGTGTGTAGTAAGCACTTTTAGGAATTACCTGGTGACCTTAGAAAGCCAAGAATGAGGGAAGGTATAGTGGTGGCTCCCCTGAGGAAAACAACTGACTTGGGCTGCCTGTCTGATCTGTAACTAAGTCACGTCTGCCTGTTCCCTGACTACCACCTTCAGGAGTTCTTCACGGCTAGAGACATTTTTATGGGAGTTATTGAAAATCTGATATCTGAGCTTGATGTTGGGTAGCAGATAAAGGTCTTTGGTGATATTTTTCACAGCATATTGCAGGCCCAGGAAGTAAGTACTGTTAGTATTTACACAGAATAGTGCAGTGAGAAGCATATGAGGAACCAAGTAAAACTCATAATGTCCAGGTTTTAATACAGCATTAAGCTGAAAGTATACCTGAATGCTCTATACTGTCTAAGATTTATCAACTGGATCTGAAATCATAATCAGATGAATATGAGAAACATTATGTCTTTCCATTCATCAGCATGAGGGAATCGACAATATTATTCCTTCTGTCAAGTGTCCCCTCTGCCATGCCAAATCATACTCATCCTTTAAGTGAGTAGAAGTCACTTTGTTCAGAGAATGGATGTTGTTCCTGTTAGCTAAATCTAATAAATATTTAATTGATTGACTCTACCTTCACCAGCCCCTCAACATCCTAGAGAAGTCTTCTCTTTTCCATGTTAAAAATCTTCAAATCTTTTAATATGTTCTCATATGGCATATGCCTAAGATCCTTCTTCTAGCTGAGAACTCTTCTCCAGAAACATCCTATGGTGACAACGTTCTTTCTAGAATGAGAATAATATTGTACTGCAGAGGTCTTCTGAAGAGGGTAATTTAGAGTAGAACCAACATCGTTATTCTTGAAAGATATTTCTCTTACCTTAATTCAGTACCATGTTAGTACTTTTCATTGATACATCACGTTGCTCACTCACATTGAACTTGTGGTCCTTTGAGTACCCGGATTTTTTTTAATGTCATGTAAGTCTTTATAACCATGACTTTTCTATCATGTACTTGTTAAGATGTCCTTTTTTAACCTAATATGTTATCCTTTACATTTATATATCTTGACTTTCATCCTAATTTCCTTAACCCAGACATTTAAATTGTTGAAGTTATTTGAGTCCTGTCTGTGTCATCACATGTGTTTGTTATCTCTCCCAGAGATTTGTAATTTCAATGAATAGGCCATCTCTGTTTTTGTACAAATCACTGACAAAAATGGAATGTGAAGAGTTTCATTAAGGGGTATATCATTGTGAAATTCCACTGGGGCACTTGTCTTTAAGTAAAGCACTCAATAGCAAATCAACCATCTTATTAGATAGGAAAACACTAAGAATTTTTAATATTGATCTATTCTTGGGAAACTAAAAAAATCTCTTGTTATACAGACATTTTTCTGTACCTTTTCTGAAGTCAGATGTGTCTCATGAATAAAGACACAGTAGGAAGGTCTTACTGGAGAAGGAAATGATAAACCATTGCCGTGTCTTTGTCAAAAAAATGCTAAATTGGGCCAAAAAGTGTCATATTGAACTCATGTGAGTAAAGAACAGAAAGGCCTGAGAGAACATGACTTCAGCCTTTCTTCTGAGAGCTACACAAATTAGGAGGCTTAAAAAGCAGAATTACTGGATAAGGCACAATAGAATTGCTGTCTTGGCTTTTTCTTTTCTTTTTTTTAAACCCTTACCTTCCTTCTTGGAATCAATCACTACTTTGTATTGGTTTCAAGGCAGAGTAGTGATAAGGGTTAGGCAACAGGGGTTAAATGACTTGCCCAGAGTCATATAGCTAGGAAGTATCTAAGGACAGATTTTAACCTAGGACCTGCCATCTCTAGGCCTGGCTCTCAATACACTGACATCAACTGCCCCCTTGACCTTCTTTTCTATAGGCAAATTTTTCTCTAATGAGTTTCTGTTACTTGATGAGCTATGCTAGTTCTGGTATGTCTCTTTCTAATTTGACTTGCATATAACAACTTCAGCAGGGTCTTTAGGAGATACATATGGTTGGAAAAATCAAGATATATTTATAAGGCTTTTTAGAACTTAAAAATTTATTCTTACTACCATTTACAGTAGGGATAGGGAGGAAGACCACTTTCGTATCTCTTAGACTCAAGCCACATAGAGTGACATCACTCAGAGAATGAATTAATATGGGAGCCTGACTTGCTCTGGAGCACTGCACCTGGGTCTCTTATTCTTACTGATAAACAAGTAGCAAATTTACTTGGAAGTTTATGTCCAAATATGCTTTCAATCTCCTGGTATTTGACTAATCTCATAAATTATGAGAAGATCACAAGACCCCCTGACATCTCTTGAGAGTTAGTCTGCTGCAGTGATTATACATTGCCAGGATTTTATCAGGCATGTGATCGATTTTATTCTATCAACATGGGTCTAAATAAAATATTAGTTTTCCTCATAATATCAGCCTTAACCATTTTTAAAAACAACAAAAGGAAGGATGGTGGTGTAGCAAATCTCACTGTACACACAGCAGGCTCCACAAGGGAAACAATGGGGAGAGAAGTGGGCCTCCAGAAAAGTGGCGAGAAGAGAAGGAAGCAGCTTATCAGTAGAAGCAAGGGGTCTGGGCAAGGAGTCCCAGGCAGTGTCAGAGGAAAATGTCAGGCAAGAGGGAGATGGCTGGGTTTCTAAAGCTTTACATTATCACACCAATGGCTGTGGCCTAGAGGCTAATCTGTCCTTCTGTCTATTTAAAAAACAAACAAACTACTGTGGTTTTTTTTTTTCTTAAATATTCTTTCTTATCCAAGTTTTGGTGGCAAGAAATGTGTTTTATTTCCTAATATTTCCACATAATGACTAAACTGAAATCATTCCTCTTGAGAAGCATTTATATAAACTCTATTTCATCAAATTTCTTTTCCAGAAAAGATTCCACTTATATAAATCTAAATTTCACTGTCTAACTTAATCATATTAGAAATAAACACCTAATTAAAATTATTTAATTTACTTAATTTACTAATATTCAGATAAAAATGTACCTAAAAACTCAAGTATTTATGTACATATATAAAAAACATACCTTCTAAGAGCAATGGTCCCTGTTACTGTAGAAATGCAAATTTGTATCACCCTGATGAATGGAAATCATGAAGAAGAGAGATTTGACATCTACACTTATTAACCTGAGGAAACTATGGAGACATTGCCATAGATGCACAATATAGTTTCTAATTTAAAAATCAAAATATTAAATTTATCAGTAACAATTTAAAGTGAAGAATGTTTGATTTCCAGCAACAAAATCATGGACTCTAAAGAACCGTGAAGCCTTGTAATTATGAACATGATTTAAAAGAATGATATTTTAAAAGGCTTATTCATGTTATTTATTATTATACGGCCTTCATCTATAACAAAAATGACACAATCAGTTGCTTCTATGTCTCATTACTATTGTGAGAAATCATGATTTTATATCTAAAATGATCACTTAGTCTTTAATGTGGCTGGTTTAGTTTTGGAATGAGCTATAAATAGCCTAATTTTTGTTCAATAAACATATCATAGGTAATGAATGATATACCAAGTATTTTCACCCATATATGGAGATAGAGAGAACCTGAAATATGAGTTCATTTTATTGAGTCTCTAGATTCCTTCTTCTTCTGACTGAGAAGAAAGAGTCTGAAAAGAAGCTGAGCTTTATGTGAAATGACAAAAACTGTTATTTACTGGAGAAAGAAATCTATGCCCTTTATAAGCAATAGTGAGATTCATTTTTGTTATATTCCCAGATACAGAACAGTGTCTGCAAAGCCCTGAAGATCAGTACCCAAGCAAGGAGAAAGATAGATGCCTGCCCAAGAGGGTGACTCATCTGGCTTATGAAGAGACTCTGGGAATGATTCTGGCCTCAGCAGCTTTCTGCTTCTCTATCCTCACAACCTTTCTCCTTGGAGTGTTTGTGATGCACAGAGAAACCCCAATAGTGAAAGCCAATAATCGCAGTCTCAGCTACATTCTGCTCACCTCTCTCACCCTTTGCTTCCTTTCTT
>NW_025369143.1:0-3510 GCF_016433145.1 Gracilinanus agilis | reverse complement strand
TAAGTGTACACAGAATACTGAGGATTCTTTATTACCCTTAGTGCCAGTGAAGTCCAATGACAGTAGAGAACCCTTAGTTACCCTAGAAATCGGGGGGGGGGTACACTATGAGGGGCTACTGGATACTGGTGCAATTTGTTCCGTACTACGAGAACCACCTGAAGGATGTCAATTTCAAGGCAGTTTAAGAGTAAGAGGAGCTTCTGGGGGTAGCACAACAAGGCCCGAAGCTAAAAGTTAAAATGCTAAAATTTGGACCTCTAACTCTTGAACACACCTTCCTATTGATGCCGTCATGTCCTTCAAACCTCGTGGGAAGAGATCTTCTATGCAAATTGGCTGCAACCATCCAATGTCAACCGGATGGACAAATTTATTTACACATACTCTGAAACACCATCCCATTTTATTTTTAGACACATGTAGTGAGGAACCATCATACCAATCAACTGATAACATCTATGAGGTTCCGGATATTCCAGATTAAGTGTGGGCTAAAAATTCAAATGAGGTGGGCAGGATATTGTCAGCAGAACCAGTAAAGATAGAGGTTAAAGAAGGCTTACCTCCAAGAATTCCTCAGTTCAGACTTAGTCAAGATAGAAGGAGTAAAACCCATCATAGAGAGTTTATTGAAGTAGGGTATATTAAAATATGGCTTTTCACAATACAATACACCAACCATGCCAGGAAAGAAAGCAAAATTATCTCCTGATGGGAAGACTCAATGGCGTTTAGTACAAGTTCTCAGAGCAATAAACAACCATGTACAAAAGACCTAAGCCATAGTACCAAGTCCATCATAAACCATTGCAGTTATTCCATCTGAAGCTTCTTGGTTTACTGTTCTGGACCTGAGCTCTGCGTACTTCTCTGTTCCCCTGCACAGAGACAGCCAGAAGCTGTTCGCTTTTTCATGGGAAGGTAAATCTATCTATTGGACTCGTTTGCCCCAGGGATTCTCAGATTCAGCTTTGGTCTTCTGCCAAATCCTACAAAGAGACCTTGAGTCGATAACATTCCTTGACTGCAAAATGTGTTTGTTTTAAATTCAGGGAAGTGTTTAGCATTAACCCTAACTCTAACCCTAACCCTAACCCTAAATTCGTCTCGATTTCTAACCATCCTAACCCTAACCCTAACTCTAACCCTAACCCTAACCCTAAATTCGTCCCGATTTCTAACCATCCTAACCCTAACCCTAAATTTGATTTCTAACCCTAACCCTAAATTTGATTTCTAACCCTAACCCTATCCCTAAATTCGTCCCGATTTCTAAACCTATCCCTAAATTCGTCCCGATTTCTAACCCTAACCCTAAATTCATCCGATTTCTAACCCTAAATCCTAACCCTAAATCCCGATTTCTAACCCTAACCCTAAATTCGACCCGATTTCTAATCCTAACCCTAACCCTAACCTTAAATTCGTCCCGATTTCTAACCCTAACCCTAACTCTAACCCTAACCCTATCCCTAAATTCGTGCTGATTTATAACCCTAAATTTTTAAAGATTTCTCATCCTAACCCTAAATTCCTGCCATTCTAAGTGGCAATTTCAACTGCCCAAAGAGAGCCAAAAGACTTTCTACCCTTTGTTACTGATGTACCATTGCTGGGTACCTTATGAATAATTATTGTCAAGCTTGCTTCTTTGTATAATCATCGTTAGATAATTAGTAAATGTCAATCACAGGATATTTCAAAAGTTAATGTGTGATTTTTAATCTATGGGAATATCAAAACCTGTACAAGATCATAAAGAAAAAAAGACGATAAAAATAATAATCAGCAGATGGTACCAAAAACATCTTCTGCAATTTCACTTGTACTCTAGCTTGGTTTCATTTCTTTCACTACACTGTCCCTCCTCCAGAGACCCCGAGGTTAAGAGCATTCACATACTGGTGCCTTGGGAACAGAGACTCTTCGACACAGGTAGTGTTAGGGTTCAAAATGGGTGGCCTCCAGAGGAACACACGAGACAATGCAATCAAAGCAGGAGAAAGCTTTATTGCCAGTACCCACTGGGGAAACTCAGCAAAGAGAGTCCCGAGGGGGCATTCAGAATAAGGAATATATATATATATATGTTTCTGGGTTATAGGTGCCTTTGTCTTAGGGTGAGCTAACAGCTAGACAGAGGGAGTAGGGGATGCTTTCAGGTGCCACAGGACATGATTCTTAATCTTCAAGGTTGTTCCGTTTAGGAGTTGTGTCCCTGGGCTGTCAGCCAGGAGTTGTGTCCCTAGAACCTTGAGTCAGAGAGATAACTGACCCGCTTGGGCATGACGTTATCCAAAAAACCCCTGCTTAATTGCCAAGTTTAGCTTTTTGGCCATAATATTCTTATAAGCTATAAGCTATAATATTTCTATAAGCTTTTTTGGCAATAACAGTAGGACCACAAACTCCCCCAAAAAAAGCTGAAGGTGCTTCCAATTCGGATGGCTATGACCCATGCCTGAGGAATTGCAAACCCTCACTAGGGAAAGATCAGAACTTTTAAGACCTCTGCCACACAAAATCACTAAGATAGATCACATACTAAAGTAAATACGAACTATGGGAAACAGTAGATCAAAGGAAAGAAAACTCTTTATTGAAATCATTAACCATACCCTAGAGAAGAGGGGAGTAAGCAAACAACAACTGGCAAAATTCCTTGATTTTATCCAAATTGGCAGCCCTTGGTTCCCATGAAGGGACTGAATTCAGAAATGTGGGAGAAAATTGGCCTTGACCTGCAGGCCTACTATGTAGAATATGGCCCAGAAAAAGTCCCTGTAGAGACCTTTTCTTTTTAGACTCTAACTGGGGATGCTTTAGATCCTGCCAATGAATTGCATCATCTCTCCCCAATATCACAGCAACTGAAAATACACCCCTATTACCTAGACAGAATTCTGAAGCTGGAATCATTAAGGTTTCAGTCTCAGATCAAGATTCAAACAGGGAGAATGATGATGAGGATAGACTTTTCTCTGATGAAGAGGCACTGTCAGAAAAGGAGGTGGCAGCCTTTAACCCTGACTAGAGCTTTCCAGCACGAGTGGAAAAAACCATCCTTCCAGTACCTGCTGTGCTAAATGTCACAGGCTTTCATGGCTTCCCTCAGCTGCGTCCCCAGAGAGAGAAAGGCAGAAGGGGTTGGGAGGGAGGAGTGCCTAGAAATCCATGCATTCTCGAGGTGCCTGGCCCTGGGTTGTTCTGGTCCAGTTATAAGAACAGCAGCTCACTCTGATAATGTCACTGTGGGTGGATTTGGGGTGTTTGCAAAGATTTTTTTCAGGATTCTCTGTCTAATCCTGGGAACTTGGAAGTTCCTCCAATATCGTGCCCTTCTGGAGGCAGCTCTTTCCCTCGAGCCCTCAAGCCTCCACACCCCCAGGTCCCTCCAACTGTCACCTTCTGGGTGGTGTAACCTGTCTCCTTCCACCCTGCAGTGATTTGCTCCTGATCTGCTCACCCTGCCCCAGCCCTATTTCCAGCCCACTAAAGTATAGAGAA
>NW_025369142.1:0-10040 GCF_016433145.1 Gracilinanus agilis | reverse complement strand
TTGGAGTAATAACCACCAACATTTCCAGGGGCACAAAGGTTTGCAAACAATGTCACCTCTCATTGAATCGATCCTCACAGCTATCCTGTGAAGTATGTCTTATCATTCCCATTTTACAGATGAGGAAATTGGAACCAGGAGAGGTTAACTGATTTTCCCAGTTACCCAGCTACTAAATGTTTTAGGAGAGTTTTGAACCCAACTCTTTTGAACTCCAAGTCTGGAGATTGAGCTTTTGGGGGTCATGCTATCTCACCAAGAAAAAGTCCACCCATTCAAGGCGTGGCATTCAAGGCTCCTCTGCAATCTGGCACCAGCTGATTTTTCCTGCCTCATCTTCCCCTGCTCTCCTCCAAACACTCTAGTCACCAGTAAGGTGAGTTATTGTCCATCTGCCCCTCTACATTCTTTAAACCCTACTAAAGAGAGGGCGCTGAGCCCCCTTTGGTATGGGGTGGAGGGGTGGGAGACAAAGAGGGGATATAGGGAAGGACCAGCCCCTCCAGTACCTGCTTGTGTTCTCCTTCTGTGTGGTGACCCGCCTTTCTTGGCCTTTCTTTTTGCTACCCCTGTTGCCTTCCTTCTTTTAGGACATCTGTTGGAGTGATGATGGTTGGAGTGATGGGAATAGTGGAGTGAGTGTGGATCTGGCGTGGGATGAGGAGTGATGATTATGGGAGTTTGCTGTCCTGTTACGAGTCCTGGGTGGACAAAGGCTCGGACTGGCGCTTGGACTGCGGCTCCAGCTTCAGCTTCCACTGCGGCTTGGACTTGGCCTGTTTTTGTTTCTCTTCTGGGTCTGAGCCGCAAGGAGCTCCTGCGTCTTTGGTGTCCATGGACGCGCGTGGAGGTCAGGGGCCACCTTCCTCCTCTCCCTGTCTGGTCTGGCCTGGCTTTTCCAGAAGAATGTCTACACACCCTGAGTTATATGTTAGGGGTCATTGTTAGGCAGGCAAAGGGCTGGATTGTGATGTCAGTGGCAAAGCGGAGGTGGGAGCAGCAGCTGGAGTGATGGCAGAGAGAGGGAAAGGGGTGCAGATGAGAGGATAAGGAAAAGGTGCCTCTCCCACAGGTTGTGATTTGAACAAAGTAGTAAGTGAAGGACTGTGTTGAAGGGACTGCTTTTCCGGGCACTGAGAACTACCAGGCCATCTTGTCTTGCAGATGCCTCCTCAGGCTCTCCAGGTTGATGCCTCTGCCCTCCTGCCCCACTGAAAATCACCCGCTTATGGACCCTATTACATACCTTGGGACCCTGCCATTCATGTTTGCACTGCACCCTTGGGGGGCATTTGGGCCTTTCCATTTGACCTTATAGTAGAATGTGACTTCTCTGAGTGTGTGAACTTCTGCCTTCTCTGCAGTCCTTCACTTTAACCTGTCTCTGAACCTTAGTTTCTCATATTAAATGAATCTAAAGGTTTCTTCTGACTTTTAAGGTCCATGGTGCCTAGCGTCTTGTGCCTCAGTTTCTCCACCATTCAAAAATAATGAAGTTTGTTCTTTCTTCCCTCCTTGGTAAAAACAATTTCAATGTATCCTTTTATTAGGCAAAAGTATGCGTAATTGTTATAAGTTCCTGGATTAGAGTCAGGAAGACCTACATGCAAGTCTCAGACATTTACTGTATAACTCTGGGATGCCGTCACTCCATCCTGTTTGCCTTCAGGTTCCTCATGCGTAAAATGAACTGGAGAAGGAAATGGCAAAGGCACTCCAGTGTCTTTGACCAGAAAATCTCAAATGAGGTCTTGTTTTAAACGTCTTGGACATGACAAAACTCAGGCTCCCCTGCGATCTGGCACCTGCTGATCTTTCCTGCCTCATCTTCCCCTGGTCTCCTCCAAGCACTCTAAGCCCTAGTAAGGTGGGTTATTGTCCATCAGCCCCTCTACATTCTTTACACCCTTCTAGAAAACACCACTGGATCCTCTGACCTCCAGGATTTTGTTTAGACAGTTCCCTATTCCTGGAATAACTTCTGTTATGATAATATTGGAAACTGTTAAGATGATTTCCTAAACTGTTAGGATAGTTTCTTGGGTATTGATCTTAAAGGGTCACAAGTGTAAATAATGATCCCAAAAGACCAACCCAAGTGCAGTTTGACACAGTAAAGAAAGGTGTTGAATCTCCTTATTCCAATAGTTAGATCGCTTTCTGACTGCTGATTGGTACTGCAGCTAGGAACTGAAGAATCAGCTGATTGGTGAACATGGCTGACCAGTTTTCACTAAATCTCTAAGCAACTAATGAAGATAAGAAGTGTTCTTTTAATTACTAAACTGATAGGCTTGTGTGTTAGATTCAACAAGACAAATTAGTTGAAGTAACTCGTTTTGACTGCAGACAAACTCAAAAGATGATTTGAGTCTTAATAACATTTAAGTATTTCCATAACAGCCAAGATGAACTTTCAACTGACACCCTCTTTGGAATCTTGAGATATCACAGACAGGTTAGCAGATGGCTTCTTTGTAAATGGTTTAATGTTATTAAAATAGGTGATAAGGAAATGGGATTGATGATGGAACATGGGAATAGGGTTTCTAAGTTAAGTCCAAGTTGATGGATAGTTGTTAAATCTCCCAGATAATTTTTTAACATGTTCTGTTTCTTTGGCCATTTTCTCTTTACTATAAAAACAAATCCATTCAAGTATTTCCAAAAACATTTTTTTAAAATATGGCACATTTCCTTAAATACAGAAATGAGTTTTAAATGATTCTGTTCTATTATTATAATATGTACTCTACTTTCACAAGAACTCGGTCTCCTTTTCTCCTTCACTATTTGTTAGACAGCATTTTCTACCTCAGATTTACTCTGAACACATTTTACCACAGTGGGATAGAAGAGTAAGATATAGTCACAACCATACCAAGCAGCATATTGTGTGCTCTTATGTCATGATGTTCCTCAAAGTAGCATTTAAACAGAGCTTCCACTTTTTATATGAGAAGCTCTCCCAGATCATTTAACTGATGTTCAGGAGCCTTTGGATGGCTTGACAGCCTTGTCAAGTCAGCTGCCCTGACTTTTGACTGAGGTTTTGTCCAGGAGATTTTAGTTTGGTTTGAATGAATCTTCTTGATGATGTAGATATCAGAGAACTGAAGTTGATAAAGTTGAATATGTTTCTAGTTGATAAAGGCTGAGACTAATATCAGAATTTATTCTGCCCAAGTCTAAACCTAAACCACTTCCCTCCTTGCCCAGTTGTATCTCAAGACTGAGACCCTGTTTGGCTCAGGTTTACCCCTTTTGTAGGCAGTTTCCAACTGTCCCTTGGCTCACGCCAGGCTCATGCCACCTCGTGTTCATTCGCATTCCATTCACATAATTGGCAATCAAACTTGACCCAACATGGCTACTATTAAAATCCTTACACCCTAAATTCCCTTTACTTATGGGATTCTCATCTATCAGTGGAGCCTAAATCAAATAGTCTCCCCTTTAGGAAACCTCTGACAGGTGCTCTTAACCTAGAATCTATACCTTTATTTGTTTTTTAAAAACCCTTACCTTCTGTCTTAGTATTAGTTCTAAAACATAAAGGTGACAAGTGCTAGGCAACTTGGATTAAATGACTTGTCCAGAGTCACATTGCTAGGAAGTTTCTGAAGCCAGATTTGAACCCAGGTCCTCCTGAGTCCAGACCTGGCACTCTATCCACTGTGCTTCTTAGCTGCCTCTATAAATTTTTTGCATGGCACTTTTGATACAATTGGTTTCCTTCTTAATCCTATATTTTTTATTTAATGCCTTTTCACACACAATGAATATTATCTTGGGAAGGGGTCCATAGACTTCTTGAGACTGTCAAGCAAAGGGGTCCAGGCCACCAAACACATTAAGATGTCTTGTTTCCCTATCAGTAATGACTTCCTCATTTTTTCTTTTCCAATCTTGCCCATTTCTGGTGAAAGCACCATCAGCCACCCACTCACCCAATTTTGGGGTCTTGGTATAGTCCTTGACTCTTCCCCTCCTTTGACATCCATATTCCTTCTACTTCTAAATTTTTATCAGCCTGGATCTCCACAATGCTTTTCAAATCCATACCCTTCTCTATACTCATCCTGTCTCTCTTACATTCAGGCTCTCATCATCTCTTACCTGGACAATTGCCTTCTAATCCTTCCTGCCTCCTGTTTGGTCTCCCTGCCTCGCTCTCTCCTCTCTCTTCCCTCCAGCCTGCTGCCATAGGGATATTCCTCAAACACTGATCTGATGGTGTCCTCTTAATACTGAAATATGTTCAGTACTCCCTTACTGTCTCTAGAATAAATCACACCCCTCTCAGCCCTTTCTGGAATGCCGGACGCCATCGACGCTGTGAGGTTAACACGGTTACTCACAAGCTCTGACAATCCAGCACGGCAGGTTGTCAGGAGGATGGAAATTCCACACTCAGTTTCCCCTATGTGATTCTTTTTACAGTGACATTCACTTGCATTGAAATTGTTACAATCAATATCCTTATCCGGCTCCAAGGAGACACAGAAAAACAATACAGGTTCATGGCAAGAACAATCACAGCCATAGTCTACCCACTATCCAAAAATAAACCCCTGTACAACCCCCTAGAGTATAGAAATTTCCTTTAGAATCAGCCTAGCAAAAAACCAGCAGTTAGTGAGTTAATGCAAGTTTCTAAAGTTCCCAGCAAGAAAATACCTGGCCTGGGTTTGTTCCCAAACTCCTACAGACCATAGAAACAGTGGAACAAAAGGAAATTAAGGCAATGACAAATTAGCACAGAATCACCCTACCAGAACTGTATTCTTAGTGATCCTATAACAGAAAAAACACCATGGGAACAAAACATTGGACCAGAGTGATATTATTGTATCTTATTGGATGTAATCAACTACCATAACTATCTCCTTGATTGATGATGGGAATGAATAGTATAACATAACTATATACATAATATAATTAGTTAAAACATAATGCTTAGGTAGGAACTGATGTACTTGTATCTTACGCATGACTGAAAAGAATAAGATCAAACTAAGCCAGACCATAATGAATAATTTTTGACAAGTTTACTTCTTTGTTTAACCACAGTAAGATAATTAGTAAATGTCAATCTTATGATGTTTCAAAAGTTAATATGTGATTTTGAATGTATGGGAAGAAAAAAAAACCTGTATGAGATCATAAAGAAAAGAGGGTATAAAAATTAAAATCAGCAGATGGCACGAGAGAGAAGGAAAAGCCTCTGTAATTTGACTTGCACTCTGGCTCATTTTCATTTCATTCTTCGCCACGCCATCCTACCTCCAGAGACCAACCAAGCAAAGAGCAGGCTCTTCACACTGGAAGTTCTCCCCAATCCTACTGCAGTCTCCCTTTCTAAAGTGGCTCCATAGTCCTTCTCCTCAAGCACTTTCCCTTTCAGTCCAACTCTTCCCCCATCTCTACCTTGGAGCTGTCCTGCTTACCCAACATTCCATTGTGTATCTGCCTGCCTCAGCATGAATGGACCCCAATGTCAGCTCCTCAGCTCTGGTCCTTCTAGAATCCCGGGCTTCCATCAGGCACCTACTCTGGTGCAATCTTCAAGGGGATCCTTTCCTGGTGCCTCCAGACACTTTGTCTTCCTATCTTCTTGATCTTTTTTAAATTTAAAATTATTCATTAGCAAAGGTTAGAGAGATATCCCATAATCATCTGACCACCCTAATTACTAGCCATTTTACATGCTGCACTGCATCAGCTGGTCAGGCAAGCAGCTTGACTTCAAGCAGTTCAGTGCCAAGCTAAGTGAGTGCCAAGCATACTTTTTTCCTTGTCCTCAGACTTAAATCTATTTTTTTCATTTCCCTTTTTAATATTTATTCCATTTTAATTAAGTGCTCTTTGTGTTGAATTAATGTGTTATTTGAACATGTTAAGCATAAACTACATTGGCAAGGAGTTCCTAGGTGTAGAAATGAAAAAGTGCTGATCCAGTCAATATCTCCAGCCTGAAAAGGAACAAAGGGCCCTAGTCTTCCTGGGACTTAAGAGGCCAAGCTGGTTTATTCTGAGATTTCATTTATGAACTTAATGCACAGTCCAGGTAAGCTTCAATCATACATAAAGGAAGAAATTGAGTCTAGGAAAAAGAAAAGATTCTTTTTACCCCCAAAGAGCATAAAGTGGCAGTCAAGCCTAGAGTTTAGGACTTTTGGCTCTAATTCAGTATTCTGCTTAGTATGCTATTAGGTTAGGAAACTCAGCAAAAATTCTTTCTGGGACAGGAAAAGATGGATAGTTAGATGTTTGTGTTGTTGTTGATAATGATGATAGAAAGGGTTAAAAATTAAGGTTGGAATAAATATATGAAAGTGTGGTTGCCGTAATTAATATATCTCAAGTCAAAATGAGTTTTTCAATTTAGTTATAAAATAGAGAGGGAAAGAGTAAGGTAGAGAGATGAGGGAGAGGATAGAGAAGGTATCTATCCTATCACACTAGATAATTACTCTGGCACAGCTTGAACCAGGCAGGGTTTGTTAACCCTATATTGTAGGGCTATAAATCGGAGGTTCCAGTGGTAAATAAAGCAAGGGTTCCAGACATGAGGCCTCCTCCAAGACAGGGGGGCCTCTCCAGAAGCTAATCCCTCCAGGAGCCAGGAAAGGAGTCAGCCTTTTCAGTCACACACGTGGTAGTCCAAAGAAATGATCCAAAAACAGTCTTACCAGAAACAATATGAGATCCCAAGCTGGAGCTCTTCCAAAGCCAATTTTGAAGGAGAAAAAGCCTCCCACAGGAAGATTTTGCCTCTTTAAAGACCCTTCTTTCCCTCACTTCCTGTGCCTTCTCCCATTTTACAAGGACCAATTGCAGTTATAGAATTTTCTTAGGACTCCCCAGGGGGCAGTCAGGTGTTTCTGAGTTGTCCCCAGATAGGTTGAGTTGTCCACCCACTTAAGCATAAAATAGGGGTGTATACACCTCTGATGATTAAAACTAAAAGTAGGGAGGGGAGAGTTAATCCAATCTTCACAATTTCCCCTGTGATTCTTGGGGAGAATAGTTTCCTCAATGGATTATTTGACATAATTTTCTTCTACCCCTAAAAATCTTCTAACTTCCTTATCTCAAAAACTTTTCTTTCCCAGGGCTTGTTTCCAAATTCTCTCTCTTTCTTCTTAAAGCTAATCTATGAAATTAACTCTATCCCTTACTTACTTCCTACACCATTATAAACTTCTTGAGAACAGAGGCTTTAAAAAAATCTTTGCCTCTTTCAGCATGTAGCCGAGGACTTTTTGCACATGATACCTGGAACTGACATGTACATGAATAGGAATATTCAACTTACATAGAATACAGGTATTTATACACATTACATGCGCATGTCTGTATACTAAGAAATACACTTCCTATATGTCTAGATGTCTTGTCTTCTCCCATAAGAACGTGAGTTCCTTTACGGAAATTCTTTATTTGTCCCTCCAATGTTTAGAACAGTGCTTTGTCATAGTAGGCATTTAAAATGATTCTACATTCATTAATTTATTAAATATTTGTTTATTGCATAATTGACTGACTTTCTCCCTTGGACTTCCTTTTGTAACTTTTGAAGGACATTATCCAACTCTGTGTATTGCAGTTGTGTTGCTGTCTGATTCCCTATTGGAATTTAAGCTTCTTGAGGGCAAGAACTGAGATTTTTATACAACTTTTGTTTCTCCTCTGGAGTCAAGCATAGTGTACACAATTATCCATTTTAGAAATGCTTGTTGTCTTATCCCTTCTACATTTAAACTTACATTATTGTAAAGTAAAGTTCTCCTCCTGAAGGAAAATATTAATATTGTGCTAGAATTTTAGCCCCCAGTCTTCCAGAAACAATTATTTAATGTAACACTTTTCTAAATCTATGTATTCCAGCCAAGAGAAAGAGAAAGAGAGAGAAAGAAATGTCCTAATTCACATGGTCTCCCCATGCCCTCATATACATATCTCTCACACAAAATAGCTTGAGGTACTATTTATAGGAAGACCGAAAGAGGATAATCATGATATGTTCAAATATAATTTTGAGTTCATATTCCAGAATATTTACTCCTCAATTCTTTCCTTGGCCACTCTCTTTAAGCATGGAAAAGCATCTCTTCCTTGTAAGTTCAATTTTGGTGGGGATCAAGGAAAGGGGACAAGAAAACTGTGACCTAGACCCCTCCTACATCGAAGAGGTAAGATTCTGGCCAGGGAAATGGAGGAGGGGTGTCCCTCTTTTCCTTCTTTTCCTCTTGCACTGAGGCGGCTGCTGAGCTAGCTTTTTAATGGAGGAATTATTGAAGGGGTAGTGGAGAGAGAAAGAAGAGGCTCTCTGAGTTTGGCTCAGGGGTGTGAGCATTCCCACCCCTTCTTCCCCCAGGCCATGCCACTCTTGTGAGTTCCTCGAAATAGGACCAGACCCTACCTCAGGTCCTTTCTTCCTGACCTCTTCTCTTCCCTACCACCTCTACCTAGGTGTAAGACATCGTTATCATTTTTTTTTTCTTAAAGAAACTGTCTTCATGCTACCAATATCAAAAAGCCATTTTTTCTTTTTATTTAAATAATTCTTTTTATTCAAATAACAAGCTCTTTTTTTTAAACCCTTACCTCAATCCACTGAGCTACCCAGCTGCCCCCTTACAAAACAACCTCTTCCATTATGTTTATATGCCATAATTGGTACAGCCATTTCCCATTTGATGGGAACTCCCCTAGTTTCCAATACTTTAGTCACCACAAAAAGGACTCCTACAAATATTTTTGTACATATGAATCCTTTTTCTCTTTTTTTGGGCAGAAACCAGTAAAGGACATGAGCATGTCATCTGATCTGAGATGAACCCACAAGGATCATTTGGGAGAGATGAAAAGAGCTCAGGTCTTGGAATAAGAGAAGTCACTCCCAGTCTGAGCAACCATGTCCCTGTCTTTGGGCCTCCATTTTCTGCTTTGTAAAGTGTGATCAAGGGACCCTGTCAAGTATCATATATGTGGAGATGAAAGGGCCCTAGAAGCAAGCTAGTCTAGTTCCCTCATTTTACAGATAGGGAAACTGAGACTAAGAAGAGACAAGGGTTAGCATATTAAGCTGATATAAGGCCTAGAGTAAGAGTAATATGCACACCAACTATTTCCCAAAACCATTGTTAGGAAGGAGCTATGTAAATTTTGAAGTGCTATAGAAACAGGCTACCATTAAGGGGATTGCTGGTGAACAGACTCCTTCTCTGAAAGAGGATTTTAAATGCAGAAAAGAAAAGCCCTAGGACTTCAAAGGGAACCAAATTCTATTGAAATAAAGTTATCAACATTCTTATTTATTTATTTTAAAATCTTTTGTTATTAAACTTATTATTAAATGATTAAATTTGATTTCAAAGACTTGATATCAACAAACATGATTACTTCCTTACACAAAGAAAAGGCAAGGTGACTGTGCACGACAAAGTGACAAAATTTTGTGGGGGAGCTTGAGATTAGCCCCTGGCCAGGAAGGGTGCTCCCTCAAGAATGACAGGCTCCCATGGATAACTTTTAAAAAGAGAGAAATTCATCAAGATGAATACAAGTTGAATACCTAGAAGACAGGTGCAGGTAAAGGTCTGCCTCATAGAAGAGATGTGATTCAGGATTTTATACCTTATAGGGGCTGGAACTACGTGACCAGACACAGAGGAGGGGGTAGTGGTGGTGATATACAGGTGTGAGGTGAAAAGCACAGGTGTCCCTGACCACAAAAGAGAGTGAATTGCATGGCTCTGGGAATGAACTGATGTCTGAGATGCAAACAGAAGGTACATATCCGAATTTATCAGGAAGCTAGGGGAAACTACATCTCTCAAAGATTCCTTTATCATAGAGTTCAGTGGTTCCCAACCTTTTTTGGCCTACCGCCCCCTTTCCAGAAAAAAATATTACTTGGTACCCCTGGAAATTAATTCTTTTAAATTTTAATAGCAATTAATAGGAAGTATATATATGTACACACACACACACACACACACACACACATATATATATGTATATATATATAC
>NW_025369141.1:0-4292 GCF_016433145.1 Gracilinanus agilis | reverse complement strand
TAAAAAGCATGTTTTAAGGTTCCTTTGACATTCTCAGGGCAGGTCCACCTTTTGTTTCTGCTATGCTGAATTCTTGGCTTCACCTCTCCTATTAATACTTATTATTAAGAATATCCTTTCTAAAGATCAGACCTAGCACAAAAGGGAAGGGGCTGCCTTGGCAGGTAGAGGGTTCCCTTCATTGTCCATCTTCAAAGAAAAGTTGCCTGCTTATAAACAGAGCATTTGCCCTCCTGACACCTTCAATGAAGCTAAGTTTATCACCTTCAGCATTCTGGTGTTCTGCAGTGTGTGGGTCTCCTTCCTCCCCATTTACCAGAGCACCAAGGGCAAAGCCATGGTGGTTGTGGAGATCTTCTCCATCCTGGCCTCCAGTGCTGGTTTACTGGGCTGCATCTTTATTCCCAAGTGTTGTGTGATCTTGCTGAGGCCAAGTAATGTAAGAGTAAGAAGCATTTGACTTGAGAAATTGAAAGGATTAGCAAATGGATAATTGTGGAAATCCATGAAACTACACTGACTCAGTCTGATGACTCAGTTCTGGAACTAGCACACTTCTCTTGGTATTGAATTATATGCTAGTCAAAATTTTTTCCTGTGAGAAATTGTTCAATTTTGGAAACTCAGAAAAAACTGCATAAACATTTTTCGAAAGTAGTCCTCTTTCAACAGGAAAGTGGACCACCTATACATCTTCTGTAGAGAATCATTAACATATACCTAAGTTATCTTAACCAGAAATACAGTCAGATAGTAAGACTGATATAAGGAGTTTTCTCACAATTAGACATCTCAAGCAGCCTATATGTTTTATCTTAAAACTGGACACATACTGATTAATTAATTATTGTTTTAATGTTTATTTGATTATATACAGACCCTGGGGAGGAGTAAAAAAAACAACCCTTTTTCTGACTTTTGGAAATTGGACCATTTCATTCTTCCTCTTCCAATGTGGAAAATTCTCTAATCTTCCACTCAATTACAAATCAGATTATTTATACTTTTTAAATTAATTGGTCTTATGTGATTGTTTTTTAATATACAAAAGTATATAGCCTCTTGTAGTTAAAGTCCAGCTATAAGATGATGGATAGGACCTTGTCCTGCTCTGTTAAGCCACTGATATTCATTACATAATAAATGGATAACCTCACAAAATCAAACTGTTGTTTCCTCATTTATTTCCTCTTTTGTTCCCTACATCTGGAACAATGAATAAAAATTCTTTCACAACTCAGAAGAGGTGTTTAAGAAATGAACTGTGTCATATCGGTATATCTATGTTTTATGAACTTGAGAACACTTGAATCCTACCTATTTGCACACATCTCACTGTAACATTACCTGAATTTCTGTAATTTTCTCTATCTTAGTGATAGCACCCTATTGCATCCTATTATCTGAAGATTTTTAAAATGCTCCTTTTTATCTGTCTGTCTTTTGTGCTCCACATTTAATGTTCACATGGATATCACTAATATCCTCCATTTCTTTATCCATCATTGATAAGATTGTCAACACTCCAGTTTGGGTGGTTGAATCCATCAATTGTTCCATCAATAAATATTTTTTACTTTTTTTTCAGGCATTTCAGTCATGTCTGACTCATCCTGGCCCTTATTAGGTTTTCCATTACCTTTTTTAAAAAGTAATTTAATAAGGGCAGAAATTGAGTTAAACATGGTTAATGGAATGGTGGGCAGGGCTGTCCTTTTTATGGGATGGGGTAAAATCCTATTACATGACATCTCTCCTTCTGGAATCAAGTATGTTAATGTCTTCTGCACAAACTTGCAGCACATTTAACTGCTTCTACTCTGAGGTAGAGGCTGTCTGTGAAAGCACAAAGGTCAAAAGAAAATTCAGAGAAAGAAAATTATAGACCAGTCTCCTACATGAATATTGATGTAGAAATTTCAAATAAAATCTTAGCATGAAGATTATTGCAATATATCACAAGGATCATTCATCATGAGTTGGTGGGTTTTGAACCAGGGTTTGAGGGTTGGTTTAACATTAGGAAAATCATCACCATAATTTATCATATTAATAACAAAAATCAACAAAAATCATATGGATATCTCAATAGATGTGAGAAAAGTTTTTGTCAAAATACAGCACCAATTCCTATAAACAGCCCACAGGGCACTGGAATAAATAGAACATTCTTCAAAATAATAAATTTCCACCTATTTGAAACCATGAGGATAAACTAGAAGCTGAAGCAAAGATGTCCATTATCATCACTCTTATCCAATAGTGTGGTAGAAATACTAACTATAGCAATAAGAGAAGAAGAAATGAAGGAATCAGAACAGGCAATGAGAAAATAAAATCAGTCTTCCCAGGTGATATATGATATAAATTCAGAATCAACCAAAAAGTTATAAAAACAATTAACAACTTGATCAAAGTTGTAGGATAAAAAAAATGAAACCACATCAATCATCAGAATGCCTCTACAATCCCTTTAAAGTCCAACATCGAGATATAGAAAGGGAAATTAAATTGAAAATTACTGTAGACAATATAAAAAACCTGAGAGTCTACTGCCAAGACAATCTCAGAAAGTATTTGAACTGTAACCATAAAATTCTCTGTAGATGTATATTAATTCATAATTATTTATTGGTAAGGCTTAGAGGGAGAGAGAGAAAAAGATCACACAATCACCTAAATGGGCCTAATAAAAAACGGATTCGATGCTTTTCTGGCCAATACTCCAAGGAGCTGCATCAGCTCAAGCAGCTGACTACAACATAAACCAGTGTGTGTCAATCATTAAATGCTCCAGAGAAGGGAGAGGGAGCAGCTGGATGAAGAAGGCCAGGGTTTGAAATCTGCCTCAGACACTTCCCAGTTCTGTGATCTTTGATAAATCCCATCATCTCTTTGAGCCTCTTTCTTCCCCCTGCCCAGTAAAAGGGAGATCATAAAAACAAGCCTTTGTGTGTCTTAGATGAGGTCATACATGTAAAGTACTTTATAAACTCTAAAAATACTGACTATTCTTACAATCGGTCACTTTGGGTCCTTATTTTCCTCATCTGAAAAAGGATAGTGTTGGAATATATTACCTATAAGATTGCTTCTAGCTCTTGCCTTTAAATTGTTCTTGTTCTGGGATCCACAACTGATGTAAAAATCAGTGGGACATGCAGAAAGTGCCACAACAGTCTGAAGGGTTGATTTAACATGAAGACATTCATCTGAGGGTTAAAAGGTAAATCGGAAGATCCTGAGAGATGGCTGTAACAGGTGGTCAGGTTTTAATGTGACCTGACCTAACAGGATGCCTCCCCTCTGAGACAGATCCAAATGGATGTCTTTCTTTGCCCTGATTTGAGGACAGTTAAATAGTGAATCAAGAAGCCCTGCCAGGATGTGACCAAGAATGTAACCTTTAGGTGCAAATGCAAAATCCCCAGTTTGGCATTCAATGTCCTTCATAGCCTGATTCTCCTTCCTGTGCCACTTAATTATACTTTATTCCCCTCCGTGGATTCCTCAATTCAATGACAATGAGTTCCTGGCTCTTCCTTACACTCAATACTGCATTTCCTGACTCAAGTTATTTGCTTGGGGGACCAGCTGTCCCCTGTACTTGGAATATCCCACTTTCATCTTTATGTTCTGACAGCTCCAGCTTCCTTCATGCCCCAGATAAAATCCCACCTTCTACAAAAAGTCTTTCCCTAGTCTATAATCATCAAATCTACTATTTAGTATTTCTTGATAAGCTCCAATTTATCAGGTTAAGCCTGCATATGTCTTGCTTGTATATATTTGTTTGCATGTTATCTCCCCCATTAGTTTGTGGGTTCCTTTAGAGCAGGACCTAGCTTTAATCTTTGTATTCCCTTTTCTTACTAGCAAAGTGGTCATAACTAGTTGGTCCTTAAGAAACAGCCTAACTTACTTTTTCATTGGTAGATGGGTTGAGTTAATAGTAAGATACTGGTTTTGGAATGAAAGAGACAAAACTACAGTATGCTGATGATAATCAACTCACTTATCTCCTCTGATCCTCTGCCTCAAGGGCTGGTTGAGGCTCAAATGAGGTCATGTAAAGGGCTTTGCTGGTACCATATACAAATCAGATACAAGCTGATTCCAAAGCAATCTCCAGTGGCCTTCCTACTGTAGTGTCCCTTCCTTTGAGGAAGTATGGAAGGGTGTAGTCTGGGAGGAAGACCAACATGCTGAGGAGTTGTAAATTATACATACACTAATTGAGGGAAATAGAAATGGTAATCCTGGAAAAGAAAATATTGAGATGAAAATAAAAG
>NW_025369140.1:0-7892 GCF_016433145.1 Gracilinanus agilis | reverse complement strand
AGATACAAAGATTAAAAGAAAAGAAAAGAAAATGACCCTCCCCCAAGGTGCTTACCTTTTAGTAAGAGATACCACTTAAACATTTATAACATTGTCTGACCAGCCACAGTTGGACACACTGCACATTGACTGACATAATGATGGCATTTTGGCTCTTTTCCAGTATAAAGGATAACAACCAACCAACCAACTATGACCACAACTGCCTCAAGGCCAGTGAGTTTATGTTTCAGCCTCCCTCTAGGGTTATCTGGTAGCAAAAGGGAATTCAAGGGAGTCTAGTGTTATGTTGGTAATAACAGATAATTTGGAGAAGCAGATAATTATGCTAGGACCAGAAATCTCCAAGACAGGCTTCAGTGAGAAGGGAGGGGGTTAGACACTCCTTGCTCTCAAATCCCTCCCCCCAAGCAGTTGATTTCAGTTGGAAAATGGAGACAGGCTGAGATTCTTCAAGCAAGTTTCTGCTGAGGCTAATCTCTAATGATGTTTCCCCTTTTTTAGCTTATATTCCCCACAGGTCTAATTGAGGGCTGAGTAGTAACTAGTTATGTTAATGTTGTGGGCAGAGATGGATCAGACCTTCTTAAACAGCAGATGAAAGGATTCAAACTAGATGGCAAGAATGAGCAGTGAGTATCTTCAAATAATTCCCAGGCACAGATATTGAAGGTAAAGCTTATATAAATGAAGAAGGAAAGGGATGCGGAAGGCAGGAGCGGAATAAGGATTTGGATAAGTAATGGGAAACCCTGAACTATCAGGTTGAAGCTGCCCTGCCCCCCATGAGGGAGTGGCAGGCACTTGGCTAAACTTGCTCTCTTGGTTAATAATAATTACTCCTGATCTCTATATTACTAAATAATTGTTATATTGATGTTGGTAAGGTCTAATCCTACCAGGCAGGCTAACTCCTGAGTAAAAACCACGATGGTTTTTGCCACAATGGCCCCTCAGGTGAACCCCCAAGTCAGGAGCAGCAAGCAGCATGATCTCCTCACCTTAACTCCCAGAAAGCAACTGTTAAACTACCACTCAACTGTCCCCTCACCCAAAGTTCTCAAGGGGGGGGTCCCCTGGAATTCTGGGTGAGTCTTGACCCTGAATTTTGCAGGAATTCCATGCTGCCATCTCCACTACATTACACTAGTCTCCACATTTGGCTCAAGGCTTGAGGCCCCACTGATTGTGTTCCCTCATCTTTAGGGGTCCCTTAATAGCCCAGTTTGGTTTAACTCCTTAATAGTCAAATGAACTTTTATAAAGCCATTTTTTCAGTAACATCTGCTTCTGCATGTTCTTTTTGGGGGTTCTCTTGGCAAAGATACTGAGTGATTTACCATGTCTTTTTCCACCTCATTTCCCAGGTGAAGAAACTGAGGCAAACAGGGATAAAGGACTTGTGAGGGTCACCTAGCTGGTAAGTGTCTGAGGCCAGATTTGTACTCAGAAAGATGAGTCTTCCTGACTTCAGGCCTAACACTTTGTCCACTTGCCACCCTAACGACACAACTTTGCCTTTTCCTATCTCTTTTCTTACACATCACTCCTGTACACTCCATAGTCCAGGCATGCAGACCTGCTTTCATCCCTCCAACATGCCTCGTCTCCAGGCTTGTTCACTGGCTGTGCCCACGTGCCCACAAAGCACTTCCTCCTCACCTCTGCCTCCTGGCTTCCTTCAGGATACTCAAATGCCCCCTTCCATAGAAGGCCTTTCTCAGTTCCCCCACATGCTCATTCCTTCCTCTCTCAGGTCACCTTCCATCTACTGGGAACATATTTTATCTGTACCGGATTCTACACACTGTCTCCCCCCCATTAGAATATAAGCTCCTTGAGGACAAGGCCTGTTCTTGCTTCCTTCTTTGTGCCTGTCTGCTTCACATGGATCCTGTTTTATTAAGGGCTGGAGGAAGCCCTTAATAAATGTTTATAAGATGATTGAGGGATAATAGAAGGGATTCTTCTTGAAGTGTAAAATTATCTCTTTGGTCTCTATAACTACTGCAGTTCTGAGATTCCCTCTAAGGCTTTGACTGACTGGATGAAAAAGCTTTAATCAAGACCCTATTATGGACCAATCACCATGCTAGGCACTGGTGGTATATGTAAAAGGGAGTTAGTTCCTGCTCTCAAGAAGCTTACATTCATTTTTTTTTTAATTTTTTTAAACCCTTAACTTCTGTGTATTGGCTCATAGGTGGAAGAATGGTAAGGGTGGGCAATGGGGGTCAAGTGACTTGCCCAGGGTCACACAGCTGGGAAATGTCTGAGGCCAGCTTTGAAAGAAGCTTACATTCTAAAGGGGAGATAATAACCTTTGGAGGGTAGTGGGTGGCCATGGAAGACAGTTTTTGTCTGGGGAATCACAAGGAATGGTGGGAGATCCAGAGGACAAGAGAGTGCCATGCCCTTTCCAAAAGTAAGGGTGTTATTCATTTTGGACTGTCTCCTGTCTAGTAGATAAAAAGGATGGAAAAGAAGGACCCAAGCATTTATTAAAAGCCTACTGAATGCTAGCTGCTTTATAACAAACCTGGGAGATAGTGTAATAAATGAAAATAAAATGTATTAAATGTAATATTAATAAAATATTGTGGTCACCATTATAAAATCAACTCTCAAGTCAGAGTCTGTTAGTAGCTCTTAATAATGTAATTTTAATAAAAATGGAGATATATGAAAAAGAGAAATGAAGGAAGGGGACAGAAAAATCTCACCTATCCAGAAAAATACCTAAGCCAAAATCCCAAGTCCTCTTAGCTGCTTGGCCCACAAAGCCTTGAGTAAATCAGAGTTGTCTAAAAGTTGAGCAGCTGCCTACAGTGAGTCTAATCTCATTGAAGGTCTTCATTTAGAGGCTGGATGACCATTTTTCTCAAATAGTATAGTGGGAATTCCTTTTGGATTTGAGTTGGTTACTCAAACAACCAAATTTGAGTTGGAGATAGATTCTAACTCTACAATTCTGGATCCAGCCCTAACAGTACAATATGTCAACTAAGTCACATATAGCTAAGTGACAGTGGATAGAGCACTTGATCTGAAGTTAGGAAGACCTGAATTAAAATCTTCCCTCAGGCACTTCCTTGCTATGTGACCATGGGCAAGTCATTTAACCCATGTCTTTTTCTATAGTTTTTAACTATAAAATGGGAATAGTAGTAGTACTGACCTCCCAGGATTGTTGTGAGGATCAAATGAGATTATATTTGTAAAAAGGATGCATTTGCCTGGCATATAGTAGACACTATATAAATTCTTCCTTCCTTCCTTTCATTCCTCCTTTCTTCCTTGATTTTCTTCTTCCTTCCTCCCTATCTCTCTCTCTCCCCTTCCCTTTTTCCTCTCTCTATCTTTCCTTCCCCTCCTTCTTTTCTTTCTTCCTTGTTTTTATTTCCTTCCTTCCTTGCTAACTTCCTTCCTCCATCAATGCAGGTCATACATGTCTTCTTTCTTTCTCATCCTATACATGTTTCTCCATAAATTCAATTTAATTTAATAAGTGATTATTAATTATAAGCTATATTCAGGGTACCATGCTGGATGCTAGAGATACAAAGATTTAAAAAGAAAAGAAGAGAAACTGATCCTATCTTCAATGGGCTTACATTTAATGAGGATACAATTAAACATCTATAACAGTGTTCTGATCAACCACAGTGAAACACAAGGTGTATTGCCAGTTAATTTATATTTCAGCCTCCCCTCAGCCTTTTGTACCTAAAAGGGATTCAGTGGTCCAATGTCTGCATTTGGCTCCAGACCCCATTGATTGTATTTCCTCAGCTTCAGAGCATACCTAATACTCCTGTTCAGTTTAAGTCCTTAACAGTCAAATTAGCTTTTATAAAGAAAGACTTACCTCCAAGGAAGAGCACAAATCCATACAAACATTCATGCCCTCCCTGCACTGGGGCTTGGGCTATAATGAATGTAAAAGTGAAGTCATTTTAAGGGAAAAGAATGGAAAGAAATGGTGGGATAGAAAAAGCCTGATTGTAGGGGGTGGCATTTTTACTCCACAATCTTCCAGAATTTGTCTTTGATAACTTGGAGAAGAACTGGCTTCCAGCCCAAGAATCTGAAATATTGAGTTTTCCCTTTCAATGACTTATTTGTCATGTGTTGAGACACCCTGCCCAAGAAGGTGTGCCACTGCAACATGAGGCACTTTTATGTGGTCCTTAAAGACCACACCTTTGAATTTGGTCATTCAAAGCCAACCATGATTTTCATCTCAACAACCACTTTCTCAAGGATTGGGAGAAACTATAGATATCATAAAATCCAACCCCCTTGTTTTATTGCATATTCTTTAACATATGAAAAAAGGTCAAACTTGAATAAACCCAATGGTTTAAATAAATTAATTTGATGCATAAAATGTTAGACCTTGTCAGATTTCTTTTGGTCATTCATTCTCACTCACATTTCCTCTTGATAAGGTCATAGTATATCCTCTGTTCTTCTGTTTCTCTCTCATTTTCTTTGTATTATTTCATCAATATCTTTCCAGATGGCTTTCCAGTTCTCTAGCTCATATTTATCTTTCCATCCTTGTTTTTGCTCTCTTATACATCCTCAACAGGATCTTCATCCAATAAAAAGAGAACCTTTGTCTACATCAACTAACATTATTTTTTAAGCCCTTACCTGTAGAGAGCCATAAACAAGCAATTTGATCTGTAATTCATATCAGATCCAACTATAACTGATGATTATAACCAATTTTAACTTCTTTCATTATTCAAAGTTTTCCTGTCTAATAAATCATGTTATTTTGAAGAGAAGGGGGATATGTCAGGAGCTATTAAGAGAAATTAGAATCTCAAGTAAATATTTTTATCTGGACCCCCTCAAAATATCAATACAGACAGGCAGAGCCATGTATTGCTTTCTCCCTATCAGGTCGAGAAATAGGAATGGGATATCTAAGATAAAAATCTGAGATTCCTCTTTTGATTCCTTTCATAATTCTCACCTTCCTTCAAAATACATTATAGTCTTATTGAAAAAGCTTTGGGCTCTCAGCACTCCAGCAGGAGGGGGGCTAACTCTGTTTCCCTTTGCCCGAGAACACAGACGGCTGGTACAGCCAAGGTCAAACCCTTGGCAGGGCATTTTGCCCAGAATTAAAGTAAAATAATGAGGCTCAAAAAATTGTTTAATACCATCAAGGCCGAGAAACTGGCAGGGCTTTCTGACCTAATGGATGTCCCAGGCTCCACTTAAAGATAACACAAGTAGTTGATAGTTTAGCATAGGTTTTTTGTCTATGCCTGGAGGCTTCTAAGGCTTTTGTTTTGACTATAGTAAAAATCTTGCTCTCTGTAACTGTGGGAAACTTTCTTGGCTTGGGATCTTTAATTTTCTTTATAATAAAGTGGCTACTTCAGTATTTCTTGAGCTAACAAGCCATGCTTCCAATCTGTTTTATCCTTTGCATCAGATGACCACCCAGGCCACTCAGATTAGTCTCAAGTTATAGAGCAGGACATCTATACTTACCTTCTGTCTTAGAATAGATACTAAGTATTGGTCTCAAGACTTGAGAATAGTAAGGAAATTGGGGTAAGTGATTTGCCCAGGGTCACACAGCTAGGGTGGATATGTGGTCAGATTTGAACCCAGAACCTCCCATCTCCAGGCCTGGCACTCTAGCCACTGAGCCACCTCACTGCTCCTCATCTCCTAACATTTACATTTCATAATCCATCTATTATCCTTTGCTCTGGCTACATGACTCTTACCTGTCCTTGAAGACAGGGACCATATCTCAACTTTTCATCTTCCTTAATTAATAAACATTATCCTATTAGATGGGATATCACAGGTAACTCTTTAAAATCAATCACAAAACCCATAAGAGAAGCAGCAGCCAATCTGTCCCTGACTTTGCCAACTGCAAATGACTCTTCTCCCTTCTCTGTACTTCTCCTCTACTCATGCTCAGTGACATGCATGACTTTGCTCCAAACTTCGCAATGGACTTTTCCAGTCCATCTCTTTAAAGGAAATGTCCCTGCCCTTGCCTCCACCCTGACACTTCTTCCTCCACTCATTCCTCCTTCTCTAGAGGGCACCACCCTGATATCAGTCTCCCAGGCCTGGAAACCTGGATTGAACCTGACATTCCATCTCATGCTTTCCATAGTCAATTGGACTCCAAATCTCATCTCTTCTGTTAGGGTCCATTTTCCGTGAGCCCACCCAACAAACAGAGACTGACACTGCAATACACAAGGAGGTCTGTTTATTAAGCTGGTGCACCAGGGAAGGCTGTAAAGTAGCATTCCCCCTGGGAGCCGCCAGTAGGATTCTTTTAAAGTAACTGGAATGGGGAAGGGATAGGAGTTGGGATTTTGGCGGGCTTAATCAGTCTCCAGGACGTTTTTATCTCAACATAGTCCCAGGTTGTTCTTATCTCCACATCCACTCAGGAAAGTTCTGATCCAGACTATCTGTAGGTGTAAACCATAGCGAAACCACCCAGGTCCTGACCAGCCTTTTGGTCTAGATAAAGTTAATACTGGAAACTGTCCTTCTTCACTTCTATCTCTATAGCACCTCCCATATCTAATCATTGTTTTCTTTTACCCTTCCCTTCTATCTTAGAATCAATATTGTGTATTGGTTACAAGGCAGAAGAGTGGCAAGGACTAGGCCATGGGGGTCAAGTGACCTGCCCAGTGTCACACAGCTAGGAAGGGTCCCATGCCAGATCTGAACCCAGGACCTCCTATCTCTAGGCCTGGTTCTCAATCCATTGAGCCACTCAGAGTTTCCCTACCTTCCCATATACAATCTGTTCTTTCCATTCACATCACCTGCAGCCTAGGTCAAAGTCTCACCACCTCTTGCCTGGCCTAGTGTAACAGCCTCCAAATCCATCTCCTGCTTCTGTTCTCTCTTCCTTTTCCAGTTCAGCCTCCATAGAATTACCAAAGTAATCCTCCAAAGGCACAGCCCTCACCATTCCCTCCCCAGCTCAAAAGCCTCCAGGAGGGATTTATAGCTTCCAGGATGAGGCTGACCAGCAGCTGCACAAAAGTTCCTGGTGGGTAAAACACTCAGAAAGGGGAACCAGGGACTGAGAGAAAAATGGGTTATGAGTTAAATTCTAAGGGAAGGAGAGCATTAGGTGACAAAGACAAAAAAAAAATTCCCAAACTAGGTAGTCAAGACAGCCAGTAAGCTCTGGTGGTCAAGAGCTTCTCTGGGATGAAGCTCTGATGGTAAAGAGCTTAACCCTTAACCGACATACTGGTATTTTTATTGGGGTTACAACAGTATAGGGGGAAGAGGAAATGATAGTTAGACAAGTGGTCTGATACACTAACATTAGGAGGTAATCATCAGAGATACAAACTGCGTGACCCAGAAACAACAGATGTAGCTAAAGCCTACAGCCCGCCCCGGAATCCTTAAGGCCTCAGAGGTATTTATTTAAGTTTGTTTGTTACATATGTTAATTGATTTCTTTTGGTACTGAGATGACTAATCATTTTTCCAGAGTGTAATCTCTGGGAAGGGCTAGGAATTTCGCCAAGTAGAGGTTCAATTTAACTCAAGATTACAAAAGCTTTTTGAGTGAATATCAAAATTAATAAGCCTGAACCTCCTACAAACACAATCTCCGGAGCCTCCAACATCTGCTCCCTCCCAGCTTTCTCATGTTCTTTCCCTTCATGCTTTCTTCCTTCCAGACAAACCTGTCCCACAGCTGTTCCTCAGGTCTGCATTTCCCCTTTCCATGTCTTCACTCAGCTCAAACCCCCTGGCCAGAGAGCCTTCCCTGCCTGCATCTGTCTGAATCCTTACTTTCCTGCAAAGTCTCAGCTCACTGGTGGCCATCAGGGGGGATCAGAACTGGCCTCAGAGCCTCA
>NW_025369139.1:0-1072 GCF_016433145.1 Gracilinanus agilis | reverse complement strand
CAGCCCAGTGACAAGAAGGCTTTGGGGTTCCAGAGAGGGCCAGAGCAACTGGACATGACCACCAAACCACTTCCCTCCCAGCAGCCCCCCTGGCAGCCCAGGCAAGTATTATTAGCCCTAATTGACAAAGAAGGAAACTGAAAAGCCTTGACCACAGAGGTTGGAGCTGTGTGAGCAGGGCCTCGGGGTCAGGGTGAAGCCACACTGAGCTTCTGCTGGGCTGGGATGCCTTTTCCCTGGCCTGGTGCACTTTCAGGGCCATAGTTAGCTCCAGTGTGTGTGGCTTGTTGAGTGGAACCAACACTTCCTGTAGTCCCTGGAGTGGCTGAGTCATTTGTGTCTGACTTTTTGTGACCCCTTATTGGTTTCTCCTGCCAGAGATACTGAAGTGGTTGGACATTCCCTTCTCCAGCTCCTGTTACAGATGAGGAAACTGAGGCAACAGGGCTAAGTGCTTGCCCAGGGTCTCACAGCTAGTAAGAGTCTGTGGCCAGATTTGAAATCATGAAGATGAATCTATTGCTCCATCCACCCCCAGCTGCCCCATTCCCTAGAGCACAAGCTGAACCATCCAAGTCCCAGATCTTCCCCCTTCCTGAGTTCTTCCTTCCCTGGAGGACAGCCATATGTCTATATGTTCAGCATTCCCCCCTCTGCTGAGCTCCAGGACAATACGAGCAGCTGCTTGATGGACATCTCCAATGGCTCTGCCTCAGCATCTCAGCTCCAGCCCTGCTGCTGCCACCTCTTAGCTGTGCCAGCTGGGCCACCCCCGAACCTCTCCTTGTGGCAGGCCACTCTGCAGGGCTTTGGCGTTGGAGAGAAGGTAGCCTCCAGCCTGAGAGAGGAGGTCTATCCACTGGGAAAGTCTCAGGTCCAGGCCCTCTCCCGAGTCTAGTTGCAGATCTCTCCAGATTGCCTGCCTGGAAACACACCCAGGGAAGAGCCTGCTCACGGGTGTTATAAATATAGGGGAGAGGGTAAACTGGATACTACCACTCTTAATTGGGTGACAGTAGTGGTAATTCAGATATGTGGCTAGTGAGTCTTGCCACCTAGCTAGATGATGTAA
>NW_025369138.1:0-3575 GCF_016433145.1 Gracilinanus agilis | reverse complement strand
TCTCTTTCTGGCTTCTTGTAAGATTTTTTCTTTTGCTTGAAAGCTTTTGAATTTGGCAATAATATTTCTAACCGATTTCTTCTCTGGGTCGAATATGGTGGGTGTTCTATGGATCCTTTCGATGTCTATATTGCCCTCTTGTTGTAGGACTTCAGGGCAATTTTGCTGAATAATTTCTTTTAGTACGGAGTCCAGGTTTCTATTAATTTCTGGGTTTTCTGGAAGACCAATTATTCTCAAATTGTCTCTTCTAGACCGGTTTTCTTGGTCTGTCACTCTCTCATTGAGATATTTCATATTTCCTTCTATTTTTTCAGTCTTTTGACTTTGTTTTATTTGTTCTTGTTGTCTTGAGAGATCATTGGTTTCTAATTGCTCGACTCTAGCCTTTAGGGACTGGTTATCGGCTATAATTTTTTGGTTTTCGGCTATAATCTTTTGGTATTCCTTTTCAATCTTGTCATTTCTGGTATTCAATTTGCTTATCAGTTCATTTGATTTCTGAGCCTCACTTTCCAATTGCAAGATTCTACCTTTTAAACTGTTATTTTCTTGCCAGATCTCTTCCATTTTCCTCAGAATCTCAGTTTTGAACTCTTCCATAGCTTGTGAGGAGTTTTCCTTATTTGAGGAGGGTCTGGATGCTTGTTTGTTCTCCTCCTGTGTTTGCTCGGTTGTCTGGATTTTCTCTGTGTAAAAGCTGTCGAGTGTTAAAGACTTCTTCTTTTTGTTATTATTCTTTCTCTTCTGAACCTCCTGATGCTGATGCTGAGTAGCCATCATTAGCCCAGCAGCTTCTCAGCTTTATCCTCGGGCTCAGTGTCTGTTCCCAATCTATTGGCTCCTGAGGTCTGAATTCTGGTTTTTTCCAAGGTCAAGCCCCCTGGTGGGCCCTCTTGCTTGATCCTCTGCTGGAGGTTTCTTTACAAGTCTCAGGGCGCTGCTTCCACAGTCGTATACCCGTCTGCACTGGTTCCCCACTTAGGCTTAGTTCTGCCTCCACCCACGCCTCTACTCAGCCGGCACTCTGCGCGCCCGGCGTCCTGCTCCGGCGCGCGCTCAGATTTCGCGTGCTTTTTTTGACTTAATGGGGTCCTAAGTCTTGCTGCTGTCAGGAACAGGTCCCGGAGCTGCTGATGACTCGATGGGTGCCCCAAACTTGCTCTATTTCTTTTTAGCTGGGTTCGGAGCTATAGGTGAGTGTGGAGGGGGTGGGGGTGGGGCGGTTGCTCAGCTCGCGATTGAGTGAGTGAGAGCCCTTTTTAGCTTGGAAGTGTCTCGATTCCACGTACCTTCCACGCTGTGCCCTGTTGTGGGGTTCCTCCGTTCGTCTGGACTTGTTTTTATGTCCCCTTGAGGAGTTTTGTATGTTTCGGTCAGGAGAGGTTAAGAGCTGCTTCTTACTCTGCCGCCATCTTAACCCGGAAGCCAAGAAACCAATTTCTTAAAAACAGAATAGGCTAGTTGGTAAAAGAGGCACAAAATCCACTGAAGAGAAGAATGGATCAAAGGGTATATAGCAATACCACTACTAGGTTTGTACCCCAAAGGGATAATAAGGAAAAATACTTGTACCAAAATATTCATATTTCACTCTTTGTGTTTGCATAAAACTGGAAAATGAAGGGTTGTCCCTCAATTGGGGAATGGCTGAACAGATTGTAGTATATGATGGTGATGAAATATTTTTGTGCTATAATGATTGATGATCTGGCAGATTTCTATATGAAATGGGAGAGTCTCAATGAACTAATGCAAAGTGAAATGAGAACCAGGAGAACATTGTACACAGAAAGTAAAACATTATGGAACAATCCAATGTAATGAACTTTGCTACTAGTAATAATGCAATAAACCAGGATACTCCTGAAGGACTTATGTGAAAGAATGTTATCCACATTGAGAGAAAGAACTATGGGAGTAGAAATGCAAAAGCAAAACATATGACATCACTTATCACATGTATATATGGGTATATGATTTGGGATTTAGGCTTTAAAAAAATCTCTCTATAGCAAAAATGAATAATATGGAAATAGTTATCAAATGATAACATTTGTACAACCCAGTGGAATTGCTTGTTGGTTCTGGGAGGGGAGAGAGAAAAGGAAAGGGAAAGAAAATGAATCATGTAAACATGGGAAAATATTCTAAAATAAAAATTTTTTAAATTATCAAGGAAAACTGCCCTGATATTCTAGAACAAGAGGGTTGAATAGAAATGGAAAGATTCTACCAATCCACCTCCTGAAAGAACACAAAAGGATAACTCCCAAGAATAGTATAGCCAAAGTTCAAGGCTTCCAGTTAAGAAGGAAATATAACTACAACAACAAAAAAAAACAATTCAAATATCATGGAACCACAGTCAGATCAACATAAAATTCAGTAACTTCTACATTAAAAGATTGGAGGGACTGGAACAAATGTCCAAAGAACAAAGAAGCTAAGACTTCAACTAAGAATTTCTTACCCAGTAAAATTGAGTATAATTCTTTGGGGGGGGGGGGGGATGAGTATTCAATGAAATAGACGACTTGCAAACATTACTGATGAAAAGATCAGAGCTGAATGGAAAATCTGACTCTCAAATGCAAGACTCAAGAGAAACAAAAAAAGTAAACTGGAAAGAGAAGTCAAAAGACATTCAATAAAGTTAAACTGTGTATATCCCTATGTGGGAAGCAAGAATTTCTGGGTTCCAATATGGCTTCTTGTAACACTAAAGACGCCTGTCATTATTAGGGAAGTTAGAAGGAGTGTGTGTAGACAGAGGGCAAGGGTGTTGTAGTATACAGAATTGGGGGATATAGTTTTTTCCTAGCTTTGGCTGAGTTCCAAAAAGCTGTTAGAGGTTTTAGAATCTTGAGGAGAGGCAGTTGACTGGATCTTCTATGGAGGGAGGAAGTCAATGATCGAGCTCTTAGATTATCTAGCTTCAATATTGAAATTTAGCCTAGCATTGATATTTTTACTTAAGAAATTATTAATTTAGATAGACCTTTTATATCTTCCTTTCCCAATACCACCCTGCCTTCCCTCCCTTACCTTAGTGGCTGTGGAGTTTATAAGGAGAGACATTAGAGAGGAGTTAAATCTGTGAAGAGTTATCTAATTGACAGCATTACTTATAATTTAATCAAATCATCATTTATTCCCTTTAGATAGCATTTTGTAAAACTGAATAAGGCAGGTCCTTACTCAGATTCATCTTCACTTCCCTTCCCCCACCTGAGGTTCCTGAGATAACTGATAGGGCTATCCTTTAATCCACCTTCCTAACCAACATCCTTCAAATAAATAAACCCTTTGTGTTTCAATAATCCTATTTAGTGTAATTTGTCTGTTAGTTATCAAGAAGGAAGAAGAGGGAAAGAGACAACATACTCTGGGCTCAGAGGGTAGCTGGGGCATCCATCTTGAAGGAAGGTGTTACTTCAAAATAGGTCCCTTCCTGTGAAATTAACTAAAGCCGGTTTGTTAGTTTCAGTCTAGTCTATTTCCCTCAGCTTGTGTTTGAGTCTAAGACCCAGTCTGTAAGCCTGCTGTGTTAGTCTGTTTTTAGTTTAACTTCT
>NW_025369137.1:0-1467 GCF_016433145.1 Gracilinanus agilis | reverse complement strand
TCCCTGCTGACCAGTCTCAGATGGACATCGTCTGCCCTAATGTCTCTGCTGACCTCCAGGCTTGCATCTCAGATTTCCATACTGATAATTCAAACTGCACAACTTTGGGCATCTGAAACTCAGTGTGTCCAAAACAGAAACTGCTCTCTCTCAATCAGACACGACCCTCACCTTCTCTACTGCATCCTCCTCGTCCCTCAGGCTCAGAACCATAGGAGTCCTCTGACTCCTCACTGGCTCTCATCGCACATAGCCAATATGGTGCCCACACCTGCCAGTTTCACCTTTGCAGCATCTCTCCAATACACCCCCTTCTGTCCTGTGTCCCTGCCATCCTCCTGGTGGGGCCCCAATCATATCATGTCTGGACTATTCAGACAGTGGGTGGTGGGTCTGCCCTGCTTAGGAGCCTCCACTCCAAATCATTCTGGATTCAGCCACTGGAATCATTTTCCCACAGTGCATTTCTGGTTGTGTCACTCCCCTACTCCATAGGCTGCAGTGGCTCCCTATTGCCTCAGGGATCAATACATCATGGTAGGCTAGCCAGTCTTCTTATACCTTATGCCCCAATATGTATTCTTCAATTCAGTGGCACTGGCCTCATGGGTTCTTTCAGCAGCAGGTTTGTTGGGCATTTTAACCCCTTCACTACTTCCTTAGAATTGATATGAAGTATCTGTTCAAAGGCAGAAGAGTGGGAATGGCTAGCCAATGGGGCTTAAGTGAGTTGTCCAGGGTCACATAGGAAGTGTCTGAGACCAGATTTGAAATCAGAACATCTTATCTCTAGGCTTATTTCTCTATCCACTGAACAGCCTGACTGCCCCCAAATGGAAGAGTGTTTTTGAACCCTTACTTTCCATCTTAGTGTCAGTTCTTATATAGAAGAACAAGAAGGACTAAGCAATCAGGGTTAAGTGACTTGTCCAGGGTCACACAGCTAGGATGTGTCTGAGGTCAGATTTAAACCTGGGTCCTCCTGGCTCCAGATCAGACCATCTCTCCACAGTGTGGCCCAGCTGCCGGTGGCTCCAAGCATTTTCAGTGGCTGTACCCCATGCCTGGACTATCTCTTCCCTCCCAGTTCAGAACACTGACCCCATTTCTCTGAAGTCCTAACTGAAAACCTTCTACAGGAACCCTAACCATATCCGCAGTGAATTAGAGAGCCCTCATTCTTTTCATTATTCCTGTTTCTCCTATGCAGACTTGTTTATGTATATATATTTTTGGCATACAGTCTACCTCCCCCATTGGTTGTAAGCTCCCTGAGGACAAGGGTTGTCTTCTGCCTTTTGGGGGATCCCCAGGGCTTAGCACAGGGCCTGGTGCATAAAAGGCGCTGAATGCAGATGGAATGGAATTGAACATTTCTAGTCCTTGGTATGACCTGGGTACGTCCCTCTCCTGTCCGTCTCCTCCTCCTCTCCTGTTCTGTCCTGTGTTAGCACAAAAGAAGCATTC
>NW_025369136.1:4140-9776 GCF_016433145.1 Gracilinanus agilis | reverse complement strand
ATATTTAATTTATATGTGTTTAAACATATACTTATGTATTATGTAAGTTCAATGTTCCTGTCTCCACCTTCTGGCAAGGAGTTAATGGACTGAATATGCAGAACAAGACGCATATTTTTTGAAAAAGTTAATAGGGGAATTTTTTTTGCTAGATTATGCATATTTATCACTAGGGCTTTTTTTTCTTTTTTCAGTGAAAGGAGATAGAAGAGAAAAAATAAATGCTTGTTAATTGAAAAAAGCTTACCACTCTAATGGGTGATATTTATAGAGCTTTTTAATATTTGTGAGTTTTGCATACATGATTTTGCCTGAGCATCACAGCTATTTGAGGTATTGCTGTTATCCCCATTTACAGATAAGGAAACAAGTTCAGGGAAAAATTATTTACCTAGGGTCACACAATTAATTTTTGAAGAAGAATTTAAATTTAGTTCTTCATGAATCTAAATTCAACACTCAAACCACTATATCATGCTCAAAGTATAGCAAAAGAATGAATGATAGCTGAATTGGAGAAGAAAAAACAAAGGATAACATGAAGGAGGTCATTATTGATGAGGAGAAGCAGATCAGGGGAGATATCTTGGAGGAGGGTCCATTTGAGCTCAGCTTTAAGACTAAATCAGAATTGAATAGTTGATAAAAGGAATGGAGGACATTCCAGGCATAGGGACAAAGGCACCTACGTGGAATTGAGCATTCTGTATATTTAATAAACTCGTGCAATCAGATGTAAAAATAGTATCTTTTATCTATATCTATCAAATTTAGGGGTAGAGGAGCTAGAAAACTAACTAGTTAGGATTCCTTGCTTCTTAAAAGTCATCCTGTCTTCCATGGGAAGAGAATGACGAGAGCCTCACTCATCTTTTCCTGATATGATTATTTTCCTGGTGATGAATCTGGGACTCATTATCTACTGTCCTCTGTACCACATCTTCCCTCCCCTACTTTGATATCTTTGCATAAGGAATTTCATATTGATGAGACCACCTCTTATCCTTGGCCAGCCACTTCATGCAAATTCCACTCTTCCCTTATGGCACAACAGCTAAAAAGTCCAGCTCTTCCAAGAAGCCTCTTTAGATTAATAGAGCCTGTTCTCTAACCCTCCAACTCATTCTCTGATTGTCCTTTTTCCTTGATCTTATAATCTGTTCTCCCATCAGTTTGGGTTCTCCACCCATTATTGCAGATTACCATACCTCCATGCCTTCTAATCCTGTAGGATTTTTGCTCACTTAGTTCCATAAATCTCCCATAGAAGATTTCCAATCAAAAGTATGAGGTTACCCAAAATAGGAACTTCCACCTAAAGTATTAGAGGTCTTTCATATGTTTTTCTAATATTCTTTAGATACCAGTGGAACACGCTAGTTACTCATTTTATTTATTAATTTTAAAACCCTTACCTTCCACCTCAGAATCAATACTGTGTATTGGTTCTAAAGCAGAAGAGTGGTAATGGTGGTTAAGTGACTTGCCCAGGATCACACAGCTAGGAAGTGTCTGAGGCCAGATTTGAACCAAGGACCTCCCATCTCTGGGCTTGGCTCTCAATCCACTGAGCTACCCAGCTGCCCCCTAATTACTCATTTTATAGCTCATAGAATCATAAAAATTCAGAGCTGGAAAGGCTCTCATATGTTAACTTGTCTAACCTCCTCATAAAAAAATTGAGACCTGGGGAATATTAAATGACTTGCATGAGGTCATATAACTAGTAAGCATCAGAAGCAGGATTGTAAACCTGGATCCTCTGACATCAGAAACAGGACTCTTTACACTGTAATATATGCTGCCTCCCAAGTTGGTGTTCTCTGGCTCCCATTTCCAGAGCAATCAATTTCCTCTTACAATCATTGATATCTTTGCAAAGGTCCTAAATTTTGCTTCTTGTGTACGAAAATATTTTGGGAAGATATTGTATCCTGGTTTTTCCAGTCAGTCATTATTGGGATTGAATTAAATTGAACTAAATTGCTTTTGGGTCTCCTGCAATTATGATTCTCCTACAAAAAGGGTTCTTTGATTTCTAACCATAGGACAGCACAAGAACCACATTGGTGTTGATAAAAAAGGAGGAGTGAGCTATACCACTACTGGGTTTATACTTCAAAGAGATTTTTTAAAAAAGTTTGCACAAAATATGCATAGCTGCGCTTTTTGTGGTGGCCAAAAATTGGCAAAAGAGGGGTGTCCCTAGATTAGGGAATGGCTGAACAAATTGTGGTATATGATGGTGATGAAATACTTTTGTGCTAGAAGGAATGATGAACTGCTTGATTTCTATATGAACTGGAAAGACCTACATGAACTGATGCAGAGTGAAATGAGCAGAACCAGGAGAACAGTAACCGAAACATTGTGGGATGATCAAATGTAACAGACTCTACTAATAATAGCAGTGCAATGATCAAGAATAATCCCATGGAATTTATGAAAAAGAATGCTATTCACATCTAGAGAAAGAACTATGGAAATAGAAATGCAGAAGAAAAACATAGGATTTTTCATTTAGTTATAAAGGTATATGGCTTGGAGTTGTAGTTTTTAAACGATTACTCTATTACAAATATGAATAACATGGAAATAGTGATAATTGAGTGATAATATATATATATATATACACATATATATATAAACCAGCAGAATTGCTTATCAGCTCTGGGAGGGGGAAGGGAAGAGGGGAGAGCGAGAACATAAATCATGTAACCATAAAAAACATTCTAAAAAAGGAAATAAAATAATGTGGAAAAAAAGAAAACACACGCAAAAAAGTTGATACTAAGAATGGAAAAAAATGATTTAAACACTGTGCTAAATGCCAAAATAATTAAGATTTATTAAAGCTAAGCTATATGTTACAAAATATGCCTTAGATTAAGACTTCTTAAACTACAGTGTACAGTCAGTGGATAGATTTCAGGTTGTCAATAAACTTGAATAAGAAAAAAAGTATGAGTGTTTGAGATAAGTAACATCTTAAGAAAGTACAAAATTTGTTTAAATGTCCCTTCTTTCTTTCACCCTATTCAATTTGGCCCAGCTCATTATTTTTTTTATTGTGTTAGTATACACAAGCATATTGTTTACTTAAATATGTATATTTTTCTTCCCAAATAAAATGTTACCTTCTCGAAGGAAGAAACTGTTTTCTTTTTGTCTTTGTATGTCCAGAATCTCTAGCAGTGTCTGGCTTATAGAAGGAACTTAATAAGTATGTGTTGATTGATTGATTACTCATTAGTACTGCCTGTCCAAGATAGCTGTACTAATGGACCAGGTGAAGAGAGGAGTTTACCCATATAACTACATGTCAAAAACTAGTCAATGGTCATTTTAATAGACTTGGTTTTTCCTTGGATGGGCAGCTCATCTGATCTCTTTTGAGAGACCATGAATTTCACCAAGGAGATCCAGTAATATTCCAAAGCTCAATGCAATCAACAAGGTAGTAAATATAGCAATGAACCAGATGAGAGGGTGGCCCATTTAACTATATGTCACAATCTAGTCAATGGGCATTTTTCATCCACCTGGTTCTTTCCTGTGGGGCTGTTCTCTCCCAAGTGATCACAAATCTCACTGAAGAGATCTAGTAGCATTCTCAGGCTCAGTACAACCAGTTATAATATCATATAGTTATCTGTGAATAGGAGAATATAAAGATCCCCACCATTTTTAAGGAATCTGTTTTCAGGACTTTCTTCAATATAATTATATAATTTTCCAGTGATATATGTAGACCAGACATACATATCTCATCTGTCCTCTTAGAATATAAAGTCCTTGGTAACACAAGGCACACTACTGTTTATGAAATATGAACTCCTACAGTCATAGAACATTTAGAGCTGGGGCTTAAAAAGTCTTTTAGTCCAACCCTTTCATTTTATACATGAGGATACTGAGGTTCAGAGAAGGGAATGGATGTGCCCAAGGTCATACTGTCAGTATCAGAGCAAGGATGAAAGCTGAGGTCTATTTATCTTCCAGTCCAATGTTCTTTCCACAAAGTAGACTAATTATAACCAACTTCTCTGTGCAGTACCTAACTATCTCTGCTGCTTGAAATTCCTAGCCAGAGATCAAATTGATCTTCTAAAAGTTGGGGGAAAGAATTTGACTCTCAAAGGCCAGATCAGTAGCCACCAGGTGTGCAAGTGACCACAGCCTCTCGCCTCTCTGGATTCACTTTGAGCTTCTTCCAGCTAGCTCAGGACTCCTTCAGGACCCTGCAAGCAACAGCACAACAAGACCAGCCTTCCCCTCCCCTCACTCCCATTTCCTATGCCAAGTCTCTTCCTCTTATCCCCAGTGCCCGTGGGGGGAAGCACACTCCACACCCAGCCCATCTGCTTCTCTTCCCAGCGACTCCAGAGAGGCTCCAATTCCATATACCAGATGGGAAATGGCATGAACGTTTCGAATGGTGATTAGTGGTTTTGTTTTTCCCCCAACTGTGCAAGCTAATGGGGCTTTCTGCAAGGGAAGTTGGAGAGACTCACTCCCCCAACATCCCCCCAAACTGCTTGTAAATCTTCCACAGGGAGGATTCTAACTCAGTTCCTGGCTACTCTGGCCAGCCTTGTCACCTGGTCCCAGCCAGAGCCAACTGGGTGGTACCCAGAGCCAGCCTCTGCATTTGAGGCTTTAGGCCAGGGGTTTCTGAGTGCCAAACCTTTTGTCTGTGATTTCATGGGCAAATTCAGCAGAGGAAAGAAGCAAGCAGCTGTGGGGCTCTGGCCCACAGCTCAGATGGAGCATCTGGACCAATGTCCAGGACAGAAGCTAGACACACCACAATCCACACACTGCAGTATCTCCATAGGACCTTGCAGGGAGACACAGTATTAGTAAATAAGGACAATGTTAATGCTGAGATAGAAAAAGCGGAAGACAGGCAGTTTTGTTATTGCTGCTATTGTGATTTTGCAGGCGGCAGGAAGGGAGTTTCAGACATAGATGTGAGGAAATCCAGTGTGGAAGTTACCCTATCCAATGCAGATCAATCCCTTTGGCAAGTGTGCCTGGGATACAGAGCAGCTAAGTGACTTTCCTGGGTTTGCATAACTAATGCATGTCAGGGATAAAATCTGAACCCAAGACTTTAAGAAGCCAGCCCTCAATACACTGTTGTATCCCCAAGCAACTCTTTCAAACCATAAATTAATTAGTTGCTGAAATGTCTCAGTGGTGGTGGTGGGAGGCAGCCACAGCATGAACTCCCCATACCAATGCCAATGAAACTATAGGTCTGGACCCAATCCAAAATCAATTTGTTTTTATCTATCTATCTATCTATCTATCTATCTATCTATCTATCTATCTATCTATCTATCTATCTATCTATCTATACATCCATCCATCTATCTATCTATCTATCTATCTATCTATCCATCTATCTATCTATCTATCTATCTATCCATCCATCCATCCATCCATCTATCTATCTATCTATCTATCTATCTATCTATCTATCTATCTATCTATCTATCCATCCATCTATCTATCTATCTATCTATCTATCTATCTATCTATCTATCTATCTATCTATCTATCTATCTATCTATCTACCTATCCATCTATCTATCTATCTATCTATCTATCTATCTATCTATCTATCTATC
>NW_025369136.1:0-4134 GCF_016433145.1 Gracilinanus agilis | reverse complement strand
ATCCATCTATCTATCTATCTATCTATCTATCTATCTATCTATCTATCTATCTATCTATCTACCTATCCATCCATCCATCCATCCATCCATCCATCCATCCATCCATCTATCTATCTATCTATCTATCTATCTATCTATCTATCTATCTATCNCCATCCATCCATCTATCTATCTATCTATCTATCTATCTATCTATCTATCTATCTATCTATCTATCTATCCATCTATTCATCCATCTAACCATTCATCTATCTATCCATCTGTCCATCTCTCTCTCCCTCTCTTTTCCTCTCTTTCCCTCTCTCTCCCTGTCCCCCTTTCTCTCCCTTCCCACCCCCCCCCCGTGTCTGTCTATTGATTATCTATCTATAGTATAACACACAATGTTAACTAACTTATCAAAATCATTCCCCACTGTTAAGTTCCATGGAGTTTTTACTGTGTGTGAATTGTGGTGTGCATTGTTCCTGTCCTGGAACATTAGTCCAGAAGCTGCATGTGAAACTAGCTATATGTAGATGAGTGTTGTCTCCCTCTGTTTGAATGCAAGTTCCTTGAGGGCAGGGCTTGTTTCATCTTTTAGCGTAGCATTTGGAAAATAATAAATGCTTAATAGAAGCTTTTTCATTAATGAAAATGCCATTAATATTTCATTTTTGGGGCAGCTGGGTAGCTCAGTGGATTGAGAGCCAGGCCTAGAGACGGGAGGTCCTAGGTTCAAATCCGGCCTCAGACACTTCCCAGCTGTGTGACCCTGGGCAAGTCACTTGACCCCCATTGCCTACCCTTACCATTCTTCCACCTATAAGTCAATACACAGAAGTTAAGGGTTTAAAAAAAATTCATTTTTTCTCTATGTATACCATGAGTACGAAACCCCCCTACCCCTTTTATGATTATAATAGTATTACTAATTAGTAATTAGTATGATTATTTTTATAACACAATCACTAGTTTTGAATTAATAGTCAAATAATATAATTTGCTTTATAAAAGTTAGCTAAGAAAAATACAGTTTAGGGTGATATCAAATCTTGTTTACATCTTGACCATAGACCTATAACCCAGGAGTTTCCGCATTAACCCTATCACACCCCTCTTGTGTACTGTTAGGAAATGCACACAGGAGGTGGAAGGCTACTCCTGTTGGCATATATCAGTTAACCAAACTGCTGACTCCTAATATTATATCATAATCATCAGTAAAAACACCAAGAGGCCTTGGAAAGGCCAACTATAATAATAGTTACCATCCATAGTGATCTTTTATACTTGTCCAGCACTTGATGGCCACTAATTAAGAAACACCCATGTGAAAGATTTTGTATCCTCTCTATTTTAATTCTGATTGTTTATTCCTTTTTTTCTGTCACTGTGCCATTAGATTTCTTGGTATAAAAAGGCTATCTCCCAAGGCTCAGGGTTTCTGGTCTTGATCTCGACCAGGGTCTGGCTTTATTGGGAGTTTTGACCATCTCTCAAGAAACCTATTTAGCTTGGAGTTTTCTTGCACTGGTGTGATAAATTTTCACCCCAACACACACACACACACACACACACACACACACACACACACACACGCACTACAACTGTGATTTTATTAGCATGGGGAACTCCCAGATGAAGAAATTCCTCTACTAATGCAAGTCGGTATCTTCTCTGAAATTTACAGTTTTAGAGAGTTGCCTATAGCACTGAGAGATTAGGTGACTTGCCAAGGATCACCCAATCATATGTGTCAGAGGTGAAACTCAAACATAGGATTCATGGTTTCAGGGTCAGTTCTCTACCCATTACACCATACTTCCTTTCATATTTACATTATAGCTATCTAGGTGGTTCAATGGATAGAGCACTGGACTTGGAATCAGGAAGATTCATCTTTTTTTAGTTCAAATCTGGCCTCAGACACTTATTAGCTGTGTGACCCTGGACAAATCACGGAAATGAGCTAAAGAAGGAAATGGAAAACCACTCCAGTAGCTTTGCCAGGAACCCTCCAAATGGGTCGCAAAGAGTTGGACATGACTAAACAACAAACAACATCTCCCTAAGTCACACAAACAAACTCACACTCACAAAGACACAATCACACAACATATAAACACACAGATTCATGTATGTACACATGCCTACACACATGCATTTTAATGCACAGGCATGCATACATGCATGCATATGTTCATGTATATATGTGAATCCAGATATATGGGCATTCTTACATATTCACATATATTCCATTCAACAAATACTATTAAGCCCTTGTTATGAGTAAGGCAAATACACAGAGATATTTTCATACACTGATACTCACAGATTCACACTTTCATTCACACATAACAACACCTTCATGGAACTTAGTAGAAGACACAGAGAAGCCCAAACGGGGAGATCCTCAGATGAAATGAGTTTATTTGGTCTTGTTGCTGAGGAAAATGGAATTAAGTAAATCGAGCATAATAATATGCTCAACCCTCTTCACACCCAATCCACAAATCAAACCGATACACTCATATGGGCATTTACAGATTCCACACAAACTCATTTACAGGCACACACATACTCATGCACACACAGAGCACTCTTTCCTGAGAGGCTGCGGTAATGAAATAAAACTTCAGGGCAAGTTTCATTAGGGGCCACACTGGAAAGAAACATGGGAAATAAAAGGGAGACTCACTATATTCTCTTCTTCCTCTGTGTCTTCCTGCTTCACTCCCACCCCTACCCTCCATCCCCCATGCTCTTTCTTCACCTCATCCTCTTCTCCCTCCTCCTTTTGGCTATATTAGGGAAAGAGGAGGATCAGAGAAAGGAAAAGATTGCTGCTCCACGGTTGGGACCATAATAGTGGATGTGAGAGAGAAGGCAGAGACAACTCTTCGGTTGCTTCTGTTGTTTTCCCCCCTGTGGAGGACAATGTTCATTGAATTGCAAAGGACAAAACAAAAATGGCTGCTGAAGTTGAAACCCAAGATTATCAGGGAGATAGTAAAAGCCTTTTCCCTGCCCTGGATGAGTTCGAGCCACCAGGTTCAGGCAAACTACAACTCAGGAGCTGTTGATTTCAATGCTCTTTGAAAGATCATGGAGAGCAGGGAAAGATGCCTCGCTTCTGGAGAATGCACAATTTTTTCTCTCATTTGTAAAAAATAGAAGTGGAAGCTAGAGGGCTTGGCTTTGATTCCTGGAAAAGTTCTAGTATGTGCTAAGTACAGGGATGATTAGTAAACATCTAGAAAAGGAAACCATCATTGAAAAATTCCAATGGGTCATGCCAGACTAACCTCACATCCTGGTTGCTATATTCGTAGATAAGGAGAACATTGTAAATAGAGCTTGATTAGATTTTAGCAAAGTATTTAACAATATTTCCCATGTTGTTCTTGTAGAAAAAAAAACCAACTATTTAAATGTCCAGACCCAAAAAGGGACTCGATGTCAACTTGAAAACAGATTTCTAGTAGAAGGATATAGGAATCTGTGCTATTTAACATGTTTGTCACTGACCACAGGCATATCAATTTGCAAATGAAACAAAGCTGGGAGGGACAGCTAACTTATTAGATGATAGAGTCTCACCATCCAGAAGGACAAGTTTGTGGTCTGAAAAATCTTGGCAAGCTTAAAACAATGGGTTAAACCTAATTAGATGAAATTTGATAGGGATAAATATAAGATCTTACACTGGGGTTCAATAAATCAACTTACAATTAGATGGTGCCCAGCATGGTTAGATATCAGTTCATCTGAAAAAGATCTGAGTGTCTTAGTGAACAGCATATTCGGTATGAGTCAGCAATGTGATATGGCAGTCAAAAAGGCCTCATTAATAGAGGAATTGTGTCCAAGACTTTGAAGTGATAGTTGTAATACTCCGCTGTTACGCAAACACATTAGTATGTTCACTTCTGTCAACTCCATTTTAGGCGTCTAAGAATCTAGTAACTCTCTCAAAAGAGAAAAAGAGGCAAGACAAGCATGGTTTATTCTTTGTAGAAGTATACTTGACTCTCTGATGACTGCTTCCTTTTCTAGATTCTTACTAACCATCCTTTTTTTTTTTTTTTAACATTTATTAATATTCATTTTTAACATGGTTACATGATTCATGCTCCCCTTTCCCCTTCAACC
>NW_025369135.1:0-1439 GCF_016433145.1 Gracilinanus agilis | reverse complement strand
TAAGCTTCTTGAGATTAGTTTTTTACCTTCTTTGTACCCCCAGGGTTTAGCAAAGTGCTACACACAGTAAATGCTTAATAAATGTTTATTGGTTTATTGGTTGATTGAATTCAGTTTATTTCAGTAAGCTTTTATTTGGAATCTACTATGTATAATTCACTGGTTAATAATGATAACTAACACATATATGTTGCTTTAAGATTTGCAAAGTACTATTAGCTTGGCTTATTTGAGACTCGCAACTGGGTTAAATAGATACTACTTATAATTATTTTAGTTAGTATTCATATAGCATTAAAAAAAAAGCCCAGACCTCTGTCCTAGTATAATTTCTTTTTTTTAAACCTTTACCTTCCATCTTGGAGTCAATACTGTGTATTGGCTCCAAGGCAGAAGAGTGGTAAAGTCTAGGCAATGGGGGTCAAGTGACTTGCCCAGGGTCACACAGCTAGGAAGTGTCTGAGGCCAGATTTGAACCTAGGACCTCCCGTCTCTAGGCTTGGCTCTCAATCCACTGAGCTACCCAGCTGCCCTTGTCCTAGTATAATTTCTAAGATGGAAGAATGGCAAAGGCAAGACAGTTGGGATTTAGTGATTTGCCCAGGGTCACATAGCTGGGAAGTATCTGAAGCTAGATTTGAACTCAGGTCCTCCCAACTCCAGCCTTAGTACTCTATTATCCACTGCATTTACAGAGCATTTTTATTAAGGTTTACAAAATGCTTTATATATACTATCTCATTTAGATGCTACGGATATTATTATTATCCCCATTTTTATAAAGGAGAAAACTGTGTCTCAGAGGAGATAAGTGTCTTTCTTGGTCTAGCAAATGACAAGGGCAAGAGTTGAACTTGCATCTTTCTGACTTCAAATGCAGCCCTATCTGTGATGTGCTGCCTCTCTTTAAACAACAACAACAGTGTTTATAAAGTCCTTTAAAGTTTGCAGTGTAGTCAGATATATTATCTTATTTGAGTGGTTACCACTCCTAAAGAGGAACTCAAAATATAAACACCCTTTTGATTATATGGCTTGCTGATGCAAAACCATTTTACATGGGTTGCAGGGCTCAGTGAAGTATATTCCAAAGACTAGGTGCCAATGTTTGCTCACATGCAAATGGATATAGGATTGTTGTCAGAAAAAGTCAGGTCAAGCATAAAGAAATCCAGCTGAGGTATGTAGATAGCTCAGCGGATAGAGAGTCCAAGCCTAGAGATAGGAGATCCTAGGATCAAATCTGGCATCAGACACTTGCTAGCTATGTGACCCTGGGCAAGTCACTTAACCCCAATTATCTATCCCTTACCACTTTTCTGCCTTGAACTCATACCTTGTATTGACTCTAAGTTAGAGAGTAAGGTTTTTAGATAGGAAGAAAGAAAGAAAGAAAGAAAGAAAGAAAGAGAGAGAGAGAGAGAGAGAGAGAGAGAGAG
>NW_025369134.1:0-1051 GCF_016433145.1 Gracilinanus agilis | reverse complement strand
AACATATATTAATATTAAATATTTTAAAATTTTAATTTAATTAAAATATTTATTTTAATTTAATTTATTTAACTAATTATTTAATCTGTATTTTGAGAGTTATTTTGGCAAGTTTATTATAATGTCTCTAATTTAAGATTTTCATTATTTTAATCACACAATCTTTATAAATTTATCTAGTTCAATCTATAGCTGTATAAGAGTTCCTACTATACTATCCCCATTAAAATGTTCACTATTTAAAGATCTCAAGGAATAGGAAACTCCCTCCCAATAAAATAATTGCATTCTACTTGAGGCAGCTCTAATTATTAGAAATTTTTTCATTATTTTGACTTAATTATTGAAAGGAAGCCTTTATGTCAGGTATACAAATCACTGAAGGAAAAAGAAAATTATTCTAGAAGTTAAAGTGTACTAGTTCTAGAGTTATGTTTCTAACACTATGTATGTAACTTTAAGCAAGTTTCTTAACTTCTTTAACCTATACCTCAGTATCTTCAATTGTAAAATAAGGAACTTAGATTAGATGGCCTTTAAAGTTTCTTCTAGGTGTAAATCTGTGATCATAAGATCTTAATAGATGACAGTAGCAAAGAAAGAAAAGAACTATGTTCATGATATTGCATATCTCTCCTTTCAAGGGAGGAGGGACTATTAAGAAGTTGTTACAGAACAAAGAAAAAATATTCAAGAATATATTGACTTTCTCTCCTGGCCTTTAGTTAAAAAAATGATGACATTGTTTAATACTAAAAAGGATAGCAAAGGATATGATGCCATAAGACCAGGGTTAAAAATAATTAATCTATGTTCAAACCTACCCTGCTTTTTATCTGTTTTATTTCTTTCACTAGATACAAATTTTTATTGGTTTATTTACCTCATAATCATAGAACTTTAGAGATGGAGGAGTCATTAATGATCATCTAGTGCAGTTCCTTCTATTTGCAGATCTGGGAACTGTATTGTTATGTGCAATACATACAAGTAGCTTCCAAATCCACCAACTGGTGACCAATTTACTTCTATGTAAATACATACATACATA
>NW_025369133.1:0-21008 GCF_016433145.1 Gracilinanus agilis | reverse complement strand
TTTATATCCTTGAGTGCATATATTAACAAATTAAGGAGGGCAGAGATCAATGAATTGGGCATGCAACTCAAAAAATTAGAAAGCGAGCAAATTAAAAATCCCCAGATGAAAACTAAATTAGAAATACTAAAAACCAAGGGAGAAATTAATAAAAATCGAAAGTAAAAGAACTATTGAATTAATAAATAAGACTAGAAGCTGGTACTTTGAAAAGACAGATAAAATAGACAAAGTACTGGTCAATCTAATAAAAAAAAGGAAAGAAGAAAACCAAATTGATAGTATCAAAGATGAAAAGGGAGACCTCACCTCTAATGAAGGGGAAATTAAGGCAATCATTAAAAACTATTTTGCCCAATTATATGGCAATAAATATAACAATTTAGAAGATATGGACGAATATTTACAAAAATATAAACTGCCTAGATTAACAGCAGAAGAAATAGAATACCTAAATAATCCCATATCAGAAAAAGAAATTGAACAAGCCATCAAAGAACTCCCTAAGAAAAAATCACCGGGGCCCGATGGATTCACAAGTGAATTCTATCAGACACTCAAAGAGCAACTAATACCAATACTATACAAATCATTTGATAAGATAAGCAAAGAAGGAGTCCTACCAATTTCCTTTTATGACACAAATATGGTACTGATTCCAAAGCCAGGGAGATCAAAAACAGAGAAAGAAAACTACAGACCAATCTCCCTAATGAACATAGATGCAAAAATCTTAAATAGAATACTAGCAAAGAGACTCCAGCAAGTAATTAAGGAGATCTTCCACCATGATCAGGTGGGATTTATACCAGGAATGCAAGGTTGGTTCAACATTAGGAAAACCATCCACATAATTGACCATATCAACAGTCTAACAAACAAAAATCACATGATTATCTCAATAGATGCTGAAAAAGCCTTTGACAAAATACAGCATCCATTCCTATTGAAAACCTTGAAAGTATAGGAATAGAAGGACCTTTCCTAAAAATAATAAACAGTATATACCTAAAACCATCAACAAACATCATATACAATGGGGATAAATTAGAAGCCTTCCCAATAAGATCAGGAGTAAAACAAGGATGTCCATTATCACCTCTATTATTCAACATAGTACTAGAAACACTAGCAGTTGCAATTAGAGAAGAAAAAGAAATTGAAGGTATCAAAGTGGGCAAGGAGGAGACTAAGCTATCACTCTTTGCAGATGATATGATGGTCTACTTAAAAAATCCTAGAGAATCAACTAAGAAGCTTGTAGAAATAATCAACAACTTTAGCAAAGTTGCAGGATACAAAATAAATGCACATGAATCATCAGCATTTCTATACATTTCCAACACACTAGAGCAACAAGAAGTAGAAAGAGAAACACCATTTTTAAAATCACCCTAGACAGTATAAAATACTTAGGAATCTATCTACCAAAACAAACACAGCAATTATATGAAAACAACTACAAAACACTTTCCAAACAAATAAAACTGGATCTAAACAATTGGAAAGCCATTGATTGCTCATGGGTAGGATGAGCTAACATAATAAAAATGACAATTCTACCCAAATTAATTTACCTATTTAGCCTCATACCTATCAAACTACCAAAAAACTTCTTTACTGAATTAGAAAAAACTATAACAAATTTCATTTGGAATAACAAAAGATCAAGAATTTCAAGGGAAATAATGAAAAAAAATGTGAAGGAAGGGGGCCTAGCAGTACCAGATATTAAACTATACTATAAAGCAGCAGTCATCAAAAAAATATGGTACTGGCTAAGAGACAGAGAGGAGGATCAATGGAATAGACTTGGGGTAAATGACATCAGCAAGACAGTGTATGATAAACACAAAGAGCCCAACTATTGGGACATGAATCCACTATTTGACAAAAACTGCTGGGAAATTTGGAAAACAATATGGGAGAGATTAGGTCTAGATCAACATCTCACACCCTACACCAAGATAAATTCAGAATGGGTGAATGACTTGAATATAAAGAGGGAAACTATAAACAAGTTAAGTTAACACAGAATAGTTTATTTGTCAGATCTGTGGGAAAGGAAAGACTTTAAAACCAAGCGAGAGTTAGAGAAAATTACAAAATGTAAATTAAATGGTTTTGATTATATTAAACTAAAAAGTTTTTGTACAAACAAAAACAATGTAGTCAAAATCAGAAGAGAAACAACAAATTGGGAAAAAATCTTTATAATGAAAAACTCTGACTGGGGTCTAATTACTCAAATATACAAGGAGTTAAATCAATTGTATAAAAAATCAAGCCATTCCCCAATTGATAAATGGGCAAGAGACATGAATAGGCAATTTTCAGGTAAAGAAATCAAAAGTATCAATAAGTACATGAGAAAGTGTTCCAAATCTCTAATAATTAGAGAAATGCAAATCAAAACAACTCTGAGGTATCACCTCACACCTAGCAGATTGGGTAAAATGAAAGAAGGGGAGAGTAATGAATGTTGGAGGGGATGTGGCAAAATTGGGACATTAATGCATTGCTGGTGGAGTTGTGAAATGATATAACCATTCTGGCTGGCAATTTGGAATCATGCTCAAAGGGCTATAAAAGAATGCCTGCCCTTTGATCCAGCCATACCATTGCTGGGTTTGTACCCCAAAGAGATCATAGATAAACAGACTTGTACGAAAATATTCATAGCTGCGCTTTTTGTGGTGGCAACAAATTGGAAAAGGAGGGTATGTCCTTCAATTGGGGAATGGCTGAACAAACTGTGGTATATGCGGGTGATGGAATACTATTGTGCTCAAAGGAATAATAAACTGGAGGAATTCCATGTGAACTGGAGAGACCTCCAGGAACAGATGCAGAGCGAAAGGAGCAGAGCCAGAAGAACATTGTACACAGAGACTGATATACTATGGTAAAATTGAATGTAATGGACCTCTGTACCAGCAGCAATACAGTGACCCAGGACAATTCAGAGGGATTTATGGTAAAGAACGCTGCCCACATTCAGAGGAAGGACTGCAGGAGAGGAAACATATAAGAAAAACAACTGCTTGAACGCATGGGTCGGGGTGGACATGATCGAGGGTGTGGACTCGAAACTACCACACCAATGCAACTACCAACAATTTGGAAATAGGTCTAGATCAAGGACACATGACAAAACTAGTGGAGATGTGCATCAGCCATGGGTGGGGGGAGTGCAGGGGGCGAAGGGGAAAGTAAGAGCATGAATCATGTAACCATGTTAAAAATGAATATTAATAAATGTTTAAAAAAAAAAAGAAATGGACACAAGATAACCACAAATGCAGATCAGTAATCATTCTGTGGCTTATAGTCTAAAAGAGTTTCCTGAAACTGAGAAGTCAAAGGAATTGCCTTAAGGTCTCATACCAAGCATCTCAGAGGAGGCTTGTGAACCCAGGTTGGTCCACTCTTCACTATTTCATACTACCTCTCAAGAATTCTTATTCTTCTGCATAAAGAAACTCAATGCACTAATGATCACAACAGTTGTGTAGTCTTATCACCAACCAAAGTCATGTTAAATGAATTGAACCAAATCCAATGACTCTACCTAGCTTTGCTGTGGGCTTCACCTGCCCCACTCACTCCCCATCCAGCTCCACCCTTCCTTGGACAAGTTTCTCCCTGTAGACCACCCAGACTGACTTCCATTTTGACTTTCAGAGGTTGCCTAAAACGAAAACAAAAACCAAACCAAACCACTCCTTTCTTTTCACATTCCCAAGCTCTGTTCACTTCCATTCTATCCTACCCACCCTCTCCCTACCTCTCCAAGCTGCCTCCAAATCAAGATCCTATCCCATTTGTGGTGTTTCTTTGCTTTGGAACTGAAACTCCTCAGGGCAGGGAACTTGTCTTTCTACATATTTGTCAAGTACCATGTACATTTAGAAAACTAAATCAATAATAAACATCATGCAGCCAGAATGAGTTCATTCAATAAATACCTCAGTTATTATCTCTGGTCTTTAGTCATATGATATACATGGATAAGATTTAGAGTCGAAAGGGGCCTGAGAGAATATTTTACAGACAAGGAAACTGAGGCCCATAGAGCTGCAGTGACTCTTCTAAGATCATGTGGGTAGTTAGAAGTAGAGCCAAAATTTGAACTTAGATCTTCTGATGCCAAGCCAAACATTATCCTTGCTACAGTATATGCTATTGTCTGTTCTCTCATTTGCTTAACTATTTAAGCTCCCAACAGAGTTTCTGCTCCCACTTACACCAGCACTTAACACAGTGCCCACCACAATAAATGTTTGTTGACTGACTGATTAACCATTAATCTATCTTAGAAAAATAGTGAGAGATCCATGTTGCTTTTATCCTAAAGCAGGGATGTGTTCAAGACAACTCAGATGGACTTAGGAGAGTGATTGATTATTAAATTTTCAGCATGAGAGGTTACACCTCAGAAACTAGTGTATGATTTACTTTAAACCAGTGCATTATTTATTATTTTAGAGAATTTATTTTCTAGACAATTAATTCTATTTTCTAGACTTAAGAAAGTGTTAATAACACCGATTAAACTTAAAAGTGCATCATGAGGGACAGCTGGGTGGTTCAGTGGATTGAGAGCCAGGCCTAGAGATAGAAGGCCCTAGGTTCAAATATGGCCTCAGATACCTCCTAACTGTGTGAACCTAGGCAAGTCATTTAATTCCCATGCCCAGCCCTTACTACTCTTCTGCCTTGGAACCAATACATAGTAGTGGTTCTAAGAAAAAAGTTAAAGAGTTTTTTTTAAATACACTGCAGGGAGTTCCAGGGGTGGAGCCAAGATGGTGGAGTAATCCTCAGCAGCTCTGTGCCACCATGAGAATCCTCTCTGACCAAGATTAAAATATCACCACAAAACGAATATAGGAGTGAAAGAACCAACAAGGAGACAGAGTGAAACAAATTTCAAGAAAAGAAAAACCCAGAAGGTAGGCAATGAACACCTGGGGCACTGGGGTGAGAGGAAAGCAGACCCAGCAAGAAGCTGTAGCAAGGAGGAAAGAGCAAGCCCCATCCCCCACCCCACATCTGCTATCTAAGGTAGAGGAGCCTATGCCCAAGCCAACATCCAGATCCTGAGACCCTGCCTGAGAAAATAGAGGTACATGCCAACCCAAACTCCTTGAAATTTCAACCTGTGGAGAAGTCCAGAGCCCCTGCCCAGGGAATTCTAGGCTGGGTTTAGGACAAAGACTTAATTCATCCTTTGGGGTGGATTATAGTACTAAGTACTAAGTACTGATCTTTTTGCCTAAAGCTCAAGGTGGGGCTCCAAAATAGGACAATCAAGGGTGTGCCTGATTGGATCAAGTACACAGTGAAACCAAAACCTTGAAACTAAGTCTAAGGCTAGAATTTATCATCCCCTGACCTGATCAAGATCAGAGTGAGATCAAAAGCCTACATCTAAGTCTGAGGCAAGTCTTAAAGCTATCAGCATCTCAAGGGTCAACTGAATGAGAAGGAGGAAGGGGCTCCCAGAGCTCTCAGCCTTCAGACCATCACATCATCCCCCCTACCTATAATTGGATAGGAAAAATGAGCAAACAACAAAAAAAGTTTCTAACTCTAAAGAATTTTTATGGAGACAAACAGCGAGGTACAGACAAAAAAGGGGAAAGTGAAATCAAAGGAAATACACCCAAAGTCAAAAGAAAAATATGGATTCGACTCAGATTCTGAAAGAACTCAAAAAAGGCTTCAAAAACAAATTAAGAGAGGCAAAGAAAAAGTGGGAAAGAGAAATGATGAAAAAGTGATGCAAGGAAAAAGGAAAGTGATGCAAGAAGAAATGAAAGTAATGTAAGAAGAAATGGACTGATTGAAAAAGGAGAACCAAAAATTGACAAAGGAAAACTATGTCTTAAAAATCAGAATTGACCAACTAGAAACTAAAGATTTCATGAGAAATCAAGAAACAATAAAGCAGAATAAAAGGAATGAAAAAATAGAGGGAAACATGAAATATCTTACTGAAAAAACAACTGACCTAGTAAATAGATCTAGGAGAGACAATTTGAGAATTATTGGACTACCTGAAAGCCATGATCAAGAAAAAACCTTGCATATCATATTACAAAAAATTATCAAAGATAGCTGCCCACAGATCCTCAAACAAGAAAATAAAGTTGTAATTGAAAGAATTCACAAACCATCTCCAGAAAGAAATTCTCAAATGACAACTTCTAAGAATATAATAGCTAAATTCAAGAGCTACCAAGTCAAGGAAAAAATACTTCAAGCAATCAGAAAGATACCATTCAAATACCATGGAGCTATAATCAGGATCACACAGGATCTAGCAGCTTTTACATTAAAGGGTCAAAAGGCATGGAATATTATATTCAGGAAGGCAAAAGATCTGAGTTTACAACCCAGAGTTCCCTATACAGAAAAACTGAGTATATTCTTTCAGGGAGGAAAATGGACATTCAATATGATAGAAGATTTCCAAGCATTCCTAAGGAATAAGCCAGACTTGCAAACATGAGACACAAGAAGTCCAAAAAGTTAAACAAGAGAAAATTTAAGGGACACATTAAGGTCAAAATGTTTATATGTCTACTTGGAAAGAGGATTTCTGTAATTCTCAAAAATTACCCTTAGTAGTAGAGAAGATAGAAGGAATTTATTCAGAAAGAGAGTGGAGAAGTAAGCTGATTATGATGATATGATATATATGTAAATATGATGATAAGGAATGATATGCATGTATGCTATGAAATGTATGCATATGAATTATATGTAAAAATATCAATCAAGGATTGAAAGAGAGGGTTGCACTGAGAGAAAAGAGAAGAGAGAGATAGAATGAGGTAAATAATATAACATAAAGAGGCATGAAAAATCATTATAGAGATGGGAAGATAAGGGTGGTGATGGACAATTCTTAAACTTTACTCTCATCACAAAGGGCTCAGAGAGGGTAAAACAAGTCTATTCAGTGGAGTATAGAATTCTATCTTACCCTACAGAGAAGTAGAGGGAAATAAGACAAGGGAAGAGAGAGGTAATTGGAGGGAGGGGAAATTGGAGTGTGGGGATGACAAAAAGCAAAATGCTGGTGAGGAGGAAGAGAGAGGAAGAGAATAGATCAGAATTTAAAGGGAATAATATGACAGAGGGCAATACATAGTTAGTAATCATAATGCTGAATGTGAATGGAATGAACTCACCCATTAAATAGAAGCAGATAGAAGAATGGATGAAAATCCAGAATCCTACTATATGTTGTTTACAAGAAATACATTTGAGGCAGATGACACACAGATTCAAGGTAAAAGGCTGGAGAAGAATTTGTTATGCATCATCTAAAGTAAAAAAAAGCAGGAGTAGCAATCATAATAACAGAAAAAGCTAAAGTAGAAATTGATCTGATTAAAAGAGATAAGTAAGGAAATTACATTTTGTTAATGGGTACTATAAACAATGAAGTAATATCATTACTAAACATCTACTCACCAAATGGTATAGCATCTAGATTTCTAAAGTAAAAATTAAAAGAGTTCAAGGAGGAAATAGATAGTAAGACCATATTAGTGGGAAATCTCAAACTTCCCTCAAAACTAGATAAATTGAACCAAAAAATAAATAAGAAAGAAGAGAAGTAAATGAAATGCTAGAAAAATTAGAGTTAATAGATATTTGTAGAAAAATGAATAGGAATAAAAAGGAATATACCTTCTTCTCAGCAGCACATAGTATATTTTCAAAGATTGACCATGTACTAGGGCATAGAAATAGTGCAAACAAATGCAGAAAAGCAGAAATAATAAATGCAACTTTTTCAGATCATAATGGTATAAAAATTAAAATTAACAAGGGTCCATGGAGAGGCAAATTTAAAATTAATTGGAAATTAAATTATCTAATATTTCAAAAGTGGTGAGTCAAAAAACAAATCATAGAAACAATTACAGTCTTCATTAAAGAAAATGGCAAGGAGGAGACATCATATTAAAACCTATGGGATATAGCCAAAGTAGTACTCAGGGGAAATTTTATATCTTAGAGTGCCTATAGCAACAAAATTGAGAGGGAGGAGATCAATGAATTGGGCTAGCAACTTAAAAAATTAGAAAAAGGATAAGTTAAAAATCCCCAGATAAAAACTAAATTGGAAATCCTAAAAATTAAATGAGAAATTAATAAAATTGAAAGTAAAAGAACTATTGAAGTAATAAATAAGACTAGGATCTAGCACTTTGAAAAAAACAAATAAAATAGATAAAGTACTAGTTAGTCTAATAAAAAAAGAAAGAAGAGAATCAAATTAACAGTATCAAACATGAAAAGGGTGATCTCACCTCTAATGAAGAGGAAATTAAGGTAATTATTGAGAACTATTTTGCCCAATTATATTATAATAAATTTGACAATCTAGGTGAAATGAGTGAATTTTTATAAAAATATAAATTGCCTAGATTAACAAAAGAGGAAATAAAATACTTCAATGATCCCATCTCAGAAAAAGACATTGAACAAGCCATCAAGGAACTTCATAAGAAAAAATTCCCAGGGCCAGATGGATTCACAAGTGAATTCTATCAAACATTTAAAGAACAAATAATACCAATACTATACAAATTATTTGACAAAATAAGCAGAGTCTTACCAAATTCTTTTTATGACACAAATATGGCATTGATTCCAAAGCCAGGTAGACCAAAAACAGAGAAAGAAAACTACTGTTATAAACAAAAGGGGGCTCCTAAGGAGATATAGATATACAGTGATGTGAATGTATTTATCTGTATTCTCCCTAGCTGCAGATGATGGAGGAACACCAACCCCGATCACCCTTAAAAGTTGTTATAATTTCCCCTTTCCTCTAACAGTTGCCCAGGGAGGACCCTCGAGAGGTAGGATGGATGTGTAACCTTTCAGGCCCAACCTGAGGTTGGATAGATTAATATAGGGCTTTGATCTGCCTTGGATTACGTTTGGTATCTGACTGCTTTGACTGCCTCCCCTACAGTTGTGATATAAAGACGACTCAGGAAGGTACTTGTTAAACTCACTTTATCTCTAATCAGGGAAAGGATAAACAGGACAAGGATTGGGGATTGGAGACCCTATCGACCTGATATCTATAACTAGTTGACAATGAGGACTGGAGACTATTGATCTAGTAGAAGCTGGAGCTTTATTCTCCACTACACCTCTGGCCCTTCCCTCTTCCATTCCTTCCTTCTTTCATATAAATGTAATCAACATTTAAGTAATCAAATAAACATACAAAAAGGAACAAAATCTTGTAAACAATGAATAATGCAAAAAAAAATCTTTGTTCTGTGGCCATCCCTTTCCAAGTATTTTTTTTCCTTCTTATGAATTGGAGTTCAAATATGATGTGTTGCATCTTAAATATTGAGTTGATTTTTTCTGAATCCAATATATAGTTTATGTTTGTATTTCTGCTGTTATTTTTGCCAGTTCTGGGATGTTTCTTTTTGCCATTTCCTTAAATATAGTATTGAGTTCTTTTCTTAAAGTTTTCTGGACTCTTCCCTAATTTTGACATTGTTGCCTCACAATCTATCCCTATGAGTCTGCTTCGAGTCTATACATTTTCTAGTAACTTGGATTGTTCTTGAAGCTCTTGAGTATGTAGTACATTGCAAAATTCCACTTTTACTATAAATCTGCTAACAATTGCCTGATTCTGTAGATTTTTTAAGAGTTTCCATTTAATTCTTTACATTGATAATTTTAAATATTTCTTCATTTTTGTTAACATTATTTAATTCTAGCTTGACTTTCCTTGAGATTTTTTTTACTTGTTTTCCAACCCTTTTTTATTTGATTATAAGATTTTCTTAAGAGGGCAAAGTATCAGTTTATCTGAATATGTCTTTATCCATTGATGGACATCTCAAAATATTGAATCATCAATATAGAGCTGGAAGAGACATCAAGGGACATATAGCATAACTTCCCTCATCCTACAGATGAGAAAGGTCTGGGTGGTTAAGGGAGGTTTTCAGTGACCCAAGATGAGAAAAATCAGAGATGAGACCAGAATCCTATTCATCTGACTCCAGAGTAAAGATTCTTTTCCCTGAACCATGATGCTTACCTATCTCATGTAACTACATGATGTAAGTTTTTCCATCTGAATTGCTTCTGTTAATTGGACAAATTCCATTGTTCCATAGTAATATTTTTAAAGAATTGATATTAGCTGTCTTCTTTACTTAACTCATTTTAAAATTTAGGCCAATTTTTGTTTTCACATGTAGTTTTTAGTCTTTTTCTTTCTTTTTGATGTTTCTCTTCATTTTCTTTGTGGATGTTTGAGGAGCCTTTCGCCTTTTTGTTCTTTCATGCAAACATCTTGGCTAAGTCCTCTAATTTTTTACGACTTTAGATGTTATGGGCACAGGTCAGATATATAATACTTGTTAATAGATTAATTAGTATATTACATTGTTATAAAATTAACTGATTAATTACATTAATGAAATTCATTTACTAATAGATTGACTAAATGGAAAGAGAAAGGAATGAGGAGCTGGAGTTGAGAAGACAGAAATCTTGCAATGAAGAAGCCAATCAGAATAGCAGAGAATAGTCATAATAATTGATATCTATTTAGCACTTTTGATAACTCAAGCTACTATTGTTTGACTTGTTTATGATCTATAAGATAGGCATTATTATATTCATTTTATAGAAGAAGAAACTGAGGCTCAGGAATACCTTTGCTCACTATATAAGAGACAGAGCAGAAATTCGAACTCAAATCCTTTGACTTTAAATCCATTGCTACATCATTTTGCTACATCAAGCTTTAATTTAAAAATATAATGATATAGTATAAATTACTTAATTTAATTAATGAGAGGAGCCTGTAAGGAATGGAGGACAATTAAACAATTAAATGGGGAAGCCATAACATCATAGCTCTGAAGTTGGAAGGGACCTCAGAGAAGATACTTTCCAACTACCTCATTTATAAAATGAGAAAATTGAGACCTTGGGAGGTTAACAGACTTGCCCAAGATCACACAGATAGTAAGTGTTATTGTTGTGGTTTGAATTCAACTCTATTAACTTCAGAAATTGTATTCTTTCTATTGTATCCACTCTGTTCCCCTAAACTCTATGATGAGGTCATAGATGGCCCACATATCATTTTTTTTCCTATTCTTTGTGTAACATCTCCACTAAAAGCCTCCTCCAGATCTCGTCTTGACATGAGTTTATAAAGGCTAGGCCATCAGAATAGAAGTATTGGCAAGTGCTAACAAGCAAGAAAAACTTTGAGTCAGACCCAGAGATAAAATGTAAGTCACCTCCATATACATATCTCACCTCTTTTACAATTTTTAACTTGTGAATGAATTGTTCAATTTTAGAAGACATAGGACTTGGGTTTGATCATTTAGAAGTTTTCTTTTTGTCATTATCAGCTATTTCTTTTGGGGGGTTTTTTGCCTTATTTGGGAAAGAACTGAAAGAAAATATTTTTCAGGAAGATTGTTAAGAAAAAATTTCTCATTCAAGAAACTCCTTGGATTCCATTCCTACTTTCTTTAGGGTATTTGGAAGGAAGTACAAGTCCATCAACTATACGGATATGATCCCTAAGATGCAGAATGTCCCTCAGGATTTCTGCCTCCCAAGATTCATCATGATGCAATGTCTTAGAGAGAAAGTTTTGCTTATTTAAAGGTTGAATATGGTGTAGCAGCATAATAATAGAAGCATCAGGATTATCTTACCTGCAAGAGAGGATATATGTCCTGCCTCATATTTCTTTTTTTTTTAATCTTTATGTTCTCTTAGAATTGATGGTAAGTATTGGTTCCTCAGCAGAAAACCAATAAGGGATGTACAATTAGGGTTAAGTAACTTGCATAGGATCCCACAGTTAGGACTTATCTGAGAACAAATTTGAATCCAGGACCTCCTATCATCAAATCTGACACTTTATCCACTGAGCCATCTAGCTGCCCCTGCCTCAACTTTCCCAGACTGAGAGTGAGGTTTTCAAAAAATATATACTTGCAATTACCTGAGCACCTTTCAATCTATGGACTGAAAAATGTTGAGTTCTCACATCCTCTTGGACAAATAGAACTCACATTCAACAAGATAAAGGTAATGAATATAATCAGATTTTCTACAATCAGTGGCATGCTTGCAACTTACTTATTGTTCATGCCACTGTTAGTGTAAATTAAGACTTTGTCTTGGGTTCTCTTTGCTCTCTCTCCCCATTACACATTCTCCCCATTCTACTGAATTATATGAGCTCCTTGCACTCAAGGACTGATTAATTTTATTCTCTGTATCCTGACACTATTTGTTTATGGGTTTTTTCAATTTTTTCAATTCATTTCTAAATATCCCCACCCTACCCACAAAACCATCTCTTATAACAAAGAATAAAAAATATAATTCAAGGAGATCAAAGAAATAAGAAAAGTCCCTATGTTTACAGAAGTGTTTGAAGCTGTTCATTTTGTAGTGGGAGAGAAATGAAAGCTAATTGAAGGATGGCTAAACAAATTATTGTATATGAATGTAATTATAATGTTATTTTGTTGTAATAAATTATATAAAAGTTAGTTTCTTTAAATCCTAGGAATACATATAAGAGCTAAGTAAATATTTTTTTTCTAAAAAGCAAGAGTTGGCTTTCATGTATAGGAAATTGAAGCTAAAAGAGTACATTAAATATCCTTAAATATGAAAAAGAACTAATATAAAATGAGCAAAATAAGTTGAACAATTTCTATCAAATGACAACACTGTAGAGATAAACAGCTTTGAAAGACTTAAGATCTCTGGTCAGTGCAAAGAAGCAAGCTACTCACCATCTTGACAGAGACATGATAGATACAGGATAGAAAGAGACAAGTTTTTTAAAGTATCCAGTGTGGGGAATTTATTTTCCTTGATAATACATATTTGTTACAAAGATTTTCTTTATCTTTTTTCTTTTCTAGTGGTATGAGGAGGCAAAAGGAGGTAGAAGGTAGCAAAAATAGATTTTAGCTCTTTAAAACAATTAAACAATAAGAAAGATGAAAAATTAGTTCAGCAAAACTTGTCAGCACATCAACACTGTCTGATAGTATATGTAATAGTTCATACCCATATTCTCTTACCTCCATAAACAAATAAAAGAAGAAAAAGAAAATTTATCTTAAAATCTCTTCACTAAAATTAAGCTTGGTCTGTAATTAAACAATGGGAAGTTTCTTTGTTCTTTCTTATTTAGATTGTTGTGTCATTAAACTTATTATTTTCATAATCTAGATTCATTCACATATGTCTTCTCAGGCTTCTCTACATTCCTCATATTCATCATTTGTAATAGGGGGTAGGAATATTCCATCACATTCATATATCATAACTCAATCAGTAAACATTTATTAAGCACATACTTTGTGCCAAATCGAAGAGGGGATGAGAAAGATTTAGAAATCTAGGATAACTCTTAGGTTGTAAGCCTGAAGGACTTGGAGGATATGTTGTCTTCTATAGTAACACAGAAGGCAGGAGTTGAAGGAAATGTTTAGGAAGAAAGATAATGTGGTCCATTTTGGACATGTTGAATTTAAGATGTCTATTGGATATCCAGTTCAAGATGTCTAAAAGGCAGGAATGTGATATTGTAGGTCAACAGAGAGATTGGGACAGAAAAGGTATATTTGAGAACCATCAGCATAAACATGATTATTAAATCCTTGAGACCTGATGAGATCACTAAATGAAATAGGAAACAGAGAAGAGAGCCTAGGACAGAATCCTGATGGACACCTCCAGTTATAGGACAGGATCTGGAAGAAGATCCAGCAAAAGGAGACTGAGAAGAAGTAGTAAAGTAGGTAGGAGAACCAGGAGAAGATAATGTCCTGAAAACCTAGAGAGAAAAAAGTATTAAGGAGGAGGAAGTGACCTACAATTTCAAAGGCTGCAGAGAAGTTGAGGAGAAAGAGAATTGAAAAAAGGCTGTTGGATCTGACAAGGGAGATTATCTCCGGTAACTTGGGAGTCTTTTTGATGGGAGGGTGAAGTTGGAAGTCAGTGTAAGCAATTAAAAAGAGAGTAAGAGAAGGGAAAGGGTAGACATCTATTGTAGCTAGCCTTTTCAAGGAGTTTAGCTACAAAGGTAAAGGGAATATAGGACAATAGCAGGGGTGCAAGTATGAAGTGAGGGTTTGGGGGGAATAGAGGAGACACTGGTGTGTTTGTAGGCTGTAGAAAAAGAGACAGGTTACAAAGGAGAGTCTGAAGATAAGGGATAGAGTGGGATGACAGAGGGGACAATCTTTTGAAGGCAAATGAGATGGAATTATATCAATTGAAGAAAGAGAAGAGTTTGCCTTGATGAAGAGTAAGGCCACTTTATCATGTTAGATAGGGATGAAGGAGAAGAGAGTAATAGAAGGCATATAAATGATAGGAGAGGGGAAGAGGGGAGAAGAAGAAGTTCATGGTGAATGACCTCAATTTTTACATAAAATATGAGGTCATCTTAGAGAGTAGGGGGAAGAGGAATCACAGGAGGTTTAAGGAAGGATGAAGAGGTTCAGAAGAGCCACTGTGAAGAGTGGAAGAGTGAATTGATGAGGCAGGTATAGAAAAATTGCTTAGCAGGAGTGAGGGTCTAGTTGAGGTTATATAGCATAAATTTGTAGTCAATCCAATCAGAACAATTATGTGCTTTTCTTTACCTTTGGTTAGCAAAGTTGTGTGTATGAGTAAAGGTGGTAAACAGTGGCAATGATCTGAGGCTGAGGCGTGGCAAGGTGTCATTGGTGAAATAATAAAGTGGCTAGGGATTTGAATGGAAGACAATATAAAGTTGAATTGGTTCACCCAAAAGGGTGAAAATGAGGAAAAGAAGAGAGAGAATGGATAGTGTAGGGAAGAAAATTGAGGTGTCAAGGGATTAGAGGTTATGATGAGGACTTAGAGTAATGTTTAGAAGGGGAAAACAGAGGGAGAAGTGAAATACCAGTGGATTGTGATCAGATGAGGGGATTTTTTAACATGGAGGTGGTACATTTTGGAGCAATGGTAAGATCAAGTATATAACCATCTTTGAGTGTAAATGAAGAGGGATGAAGAAGTACTGTTCGTGGGAAGTAAGTAGGTTAAGGAAATGGATGGTTAAAGTATTTGAGGAGAGTCAATATGTATGTTGAGGTCCCCTTATATAGAAGTAAGAGTTGGGGAGAAGTGAAAAAAAATGTGATACAGGTACTGAACTGATTGAAAAAGGAATAGGAGTGACCTGGAGGTCTATGAACAACAGCTACCAAAATTTTGATTGGTAGATATGAATAGCATAAACTTTAAAGGAGAAGAGTTAATTGAGTGATGAAAGTAGGAAGAAAACTTGGACATAGCAATGGGGTTCAAGAAATAGTTCAACTCCCCCACTTCAACCAGTGAACCAAGAAAAATTAGTAAAGGTGTAGCCAGTAATAGAAAGGGTGGCAAATGGGGTTATGACACCAAGGGGCAGTCTAGTTTCAGCAATAGCCAGTAGATAGAAGGAGTAGAAGAGGAAAATATTTAGGATGAAGGAAAGTTTGTTGCCTACGGAAAAGGCTTTACAGAGGCCACAGCAGACAAGGTTAAAGGTATTTATTTTGAACTTTGGGGTAAGATGATTGAGACATCTGGGAATTAGGAACCATAATTTGGTTAGACATTCCAGTCAATGGACATCTACTTTGTTTGCAGTTCTCTGTTATTATAAAAAAGCACTGCTATAAATATTTGAGGGCAACTTAGGTGGCAAGTGAAAAGAGTATCAGACTTACATTTAAGAAGATCTATCTTACTGAGTTCAGATCTGGCCTCAGATACTGTGTGAGACTGGGCAAGTTACTTAACCTTGGTTGCCTCCGTTTCCTCATCTGAAAAATGAGCTGAGAAGGAAATGACAAACTACTCCAATATCTTTGCCAAGAAAATCTCAAATGGAGTCATGAAGAGTCAGCCATGACTAAAATGACTGATTAACAAATAAATATTTGTCATGTTCTTTCTATCTTTCATCTCCTTAAGGCATATGCCTATAATAGGATTCCAGCAGGTCAAAGGAGATGAATGTTTTAGTCACTTCCTTAGAATAATTCTAAGCTGCTTTTCAGAATGATTAGAATATTTCTCAGCTCTGCTAACAAAGTAGTAATGTGCCTGCCTTTTCACAATCTCTCAACACTGATTATTCTCATCTTGTGATATCTTTGCCAATTTTCTGGGTATAAGGTGAATTCTCAAAGTTATCTTGATTTATGTTTCTCTTATTAGTTATTTGGAACAATCTTTTATAAAATCTATAGTTTGAAACTCCTTTGAAAACTGTTTCTCTTTGGCCACTTATCCATTGGAGAATAGCTCTTGGTCTTATATATTTAGTTTGATTTGTAAGTTAGATATAACATCCATATTAGAGAAATCTGAGGCAAAGATTTTTCCCAATCCACTTTTCCCTTTTTATCATAGTTGCCTGTGTTTTGTTTATGCAAAAGCTTTTCAGCTTCTTTTCATACTAGAAATCATATCTTTTGTGATCACTTCTATCTTTTGGTTAAGACTTGCCCTTTAGCTACAACTAAGAAATATGTTATCTGGTTCTCTTTTATTTTTTATTATGTGATATTTAATAGATTTCATTCTTGTAGTAAGTTAAAATTAATAAAATATAGAATATGCATCAGTGTTTAGGAGAATACTGATTAAAAGAACAAAAATATTAAATACAGAAAAAGCTTCTGTAGAACATTAGTTTTGAAACGGTTTCTCAAAAGATAAAAAAGATGGCTTAGCTCAGGAGGTGCCAGAGAGCATCCTAGATAGAGGAATTTACTAGTTATAATTAACATTACAATGGAAATTAGAAAATTGCATATCAAATATTATATTTTCTCATCGCTTTTTGCTTCTCTACTTCCAAGTTGTCTTTCCTATTAGTATTTCTAATCAGTTGTTTCTTCTTTTTCTTCCTTGAAGAGACTCGTAGATTCACGTTTTTTAATTCTGTTAATTATTTCTGTTACTAAGGCCATAAATTCTGCCACTTATTCCTCTTTTAATTTTTAAGTACTATTTTTATCTATTCTGCCAACAGAAAAGGATATATAGCACAATTAAATAGTCTGAATCACAGAACGGGCATGAAAATACAGCAACAGGAGTTAGTGATTGTAAAATGCTAAATTTGTAAACCAAAGTTTAACAGTTTAACATAGGAATATTTAACAATAATAATTATAGCCAATATTTATACAGTTTTTACTCTGTATCAGGCACTGTACCAAGTGCTTTACAAACATCATCTTGTTTGTTCCTCACAACACTAGGAGGTAGATGTGCTGTTATCATTTCTGTTTTACAATTGAGGAAACTGAGGCAGATAGAGGTTAAGTGACTTGCCCAGGGGGATGTAGCTAGTGTCTTAAGTAAAATTTGAACTCAGGTCTTCTTGATCCAGATCCAGGCCTCTAATCATTGTACTATATAGCCGTGTGACTTGGTATGTCAGGGAATCTCCCTCAGCCTCAATTTCTTTATTCACAAAATCAAGATAACTATAGCACTTACCTCACAGGATTATATAAAGAATCAAATATTAAAGGCCTTGTAAACCTTAAAAGAGAAATGATCTAATATTATATATTATAGTATAGTATATTATGTTGTGTTGTATTATATCTCATGATGCAATTATTATTATTCCTCCTCAATTCTAGCCACCTTGGAAATAGTATCTGTAATTCCCAAGTCTATAGTACTTTACGCTTTTTCAAATGCTTTCCTCCCCATATCTCTGAGGAATGAGTAATGTGTCTTAGGGTCTGCAGTATCTAGCACAGTGCCTGAAATACAGCAGACATTTAACAAATGCTTGTTGATTATTATCTCCATTTTGCAGATGATATAACTGAGACTCTGAAAAGCTATAAAATCATAGTCTTAGAGCTGGAAGGGATCTCAGGAGGTACCAAGTCCAACCTCCATCATGCAGATCAGGAAACCAAAGTAGAGAGAAATGAAATGACTTTACCAGTTGAAAAAGTTTGCTCATGGCCATCTGGCCAATCAGCACCCGAGGCCAAATTCGGACTCTAGTTTTCTTGTGATTAAGTTTAGAGCTCTTTTTACTATGCCACCTTGATAAGGGAATGTGATTTCCAACATTGTAACCACCACAATATTAGGATGGTAACATACTTGGGAGCACATTAAAAAATATTCATCAAGATTACCTGGGAAAACATAGAATGTATAAGAGTCATTAATATTTCCTGGGGGAGAAGCTATACCTCCAAACTGTGCCAAGATTCCACATTCCTCCCAGAATTCAAAGACCGAGGGAGTGTTTTGCCCACACCCTGAATTTTTGAGAACACAGACTTTGCCATTATGTAAGGTCTACTGTTTAATAGCTCTGTTTTATTCAATCTTCCAAAGGGTATGGAAACAGGAGAGTAAAGCAGTTACCCTGATCCATAACATACCAAGGAAATAAATCCATAAGCCAAGCTGATGAAATGTTAACTGGTTCGGAAAACTGTGCATTCTTCAGTTCAGAAATGCCCAGACAGTGCTGAGCCTTCAAGACAGTAGCACGGGAGGAGGGAGAACGTCTAGGATTGACTGGGAAATATCTAATTGTTCCAAGAATCCCTTTAGCCATGAAATGGAAAGGAACTGTGCTACCATGTCCAGATTCTTGTCTGTCGTTGTCATCTGCCAGCCTCCTGGATGTGCTCCCATCTTTCTCCATAACTGCTGGCTCACAATATTCCAAAACATCCCCACTCCTGCTACTATCAGCCTGGGAAGGTTCAGTATCTATGTTGGTGAGCCTGCAAATGTCCTCTTCTCATTCACAGTTCTTTGAATGTCTTTGTCCTACTCTCATCATTTGCCAGGGTGTTCAAACTCCAGACCTTCTCTTCTGTGGAAATTGTGCCATTCTCAGAACCTGAACTCCCAAACTTCCAAGTCTGGCAACATTCTTCTCTTTCCTCTTTTCCCTCTCCTTGAATCATCCTATCCCTGTGCTTTGTCTTCATCCTAACTTGAGTCCTCTGATTCCTCCCTTTTGTCCACTCACTTTAACCCCTTTCTGTCCTCACTTCCCTCTCAGCTCATGGCTTCAGTCAATCATTGGATTACTTTCTCTCTGTTCCCCAATTCTTATTCTGTCTTCTTCCATCTTTGCTTCCTCTTTCATTCATTCTATCTTAAATACCTTCATTGGTCTCCATCATCTTCCCTCTTGGTCCTTCCAGTTTCTGTCTTTTGAAAGTCCCTTTTTTCTAGGTCCAGCTATGGTGGCAGCTTCCTTTATGAAACATTCCCCGAATCCTTTCCTATTTCCCTGTATGCCCATCCCCAAGCTAAAAGCCATCTCTCTCTTCAGATTTCTTATGCCACACTGCCTGGATCTGTCATTTGCACACATGTTTTTCCTTATATCAAAATTATTTGTCTGTATGTCTTTTCTCCTATAGACTATTCAGAAGAGTAGCTTTTTGGAGATATTTTATTTTCCCAATTACATGTAATAACAATTTTCAATACACATTTTCTGAAATCATAAGATCCCAATTGCCTCCCTCTTCCCTTCCCTCCCCACTCCCAGATCTAGTAAGCAATTTGATCTATATTTGTCATTATTGTAAGAGAATACTCATAAAACCAAAACTCCAAAATAAAAACACAAATAAACTAAAGTGAAAAATAGTATGCTTTGATCTGTATTATGACTCTAACAGTTCTTTCTCTGGAGGTGGAGAGCATTCTTTATCTTAAGTCTTTCATAATTGTCCTGGATCATTGTATTGCTGAGAGTAGCTAAATCTTTCACCGTTGATTGTTTTACAATATTTTTATAATTGCATGCAGTGTTTTCTTGGTTCTGCTTATTTCACTCTGTATCAGTTCATGTAGGTCTTTTCCAGCTTTTTCTGAAATCATACTGCTCATCATTTCTTACGGCACAGTAATATTCTATCGCTATCATACACCACAATTTGTTTAGCCATTCCCCAATTTCATGATAAAGGAATTGCTACTGTGAACACATCTCTGAACATATCTGCAGAAATAACTCTTTCAAAAGAAAAACTATTAGGTTACATGACATTTGCTGACATTTTGTCTCCTGGTTTTTATAGATTCAAACTTTAAAAGGAATTTACCTCTCAAAAACACTGAAACTAAAGTTTTAAATAGTCATAAACATTAGATATTTTACTAAAATGAGTAGATCTCTATTTTAAAAGCTTTTCATGCCATATAACTTGGAAATTATATGGTGATATAATAAAATCATTCTTCTTATTGCTCAATGGTACATCTTGGAGAATGTGGACAACATTTCAATCAATGACAATGTTTTCTTCCTAGTTTTTTTTTTTTTTTTTTTTTAAAAAGTGAAGGAATTTTCTTTATTTTATCTCCCCTCAATTAATCCCTTTTTTTCCTTCTAAGAACAAGGTATCAGACTCAGCTCTCAAAATAACTCCTTCTTTTCACATTTCAGACTCAACTGACTTTAAATGCAATAGTCAGTAGCAGGACTTCAGGCTTCTTTCTTATTAGATTTTTTTTTTACATTTATTAATATTCATTTTTAACATGGTTACATGATTCATGCTCCTCCTTTCCCCTTCAACCCCCCCCCGCGCCCCCCCTACCCATGCTCATTTCCACTAGTTTTGTCATGTGTCCTTGATCAAGACCAATTTCCAAATTGTTGGTAGTTGCATTGGTGTGGTAGTTTCGAGTCTACACCCTCAATCATGTCCACCCCGACCCATGCGTTCATGCAGTTGTTTTTCCTATATGTTTCCTCTCCTGCAATCCCTCCTCTGAATGTGGGTAGCATCTTTACCATAAATCCCTCAGAATTGTCCTGGGTCATTGCATTGCTGCTGGTTCAGAGGTCCATTACATTCGATTTTACCACAGAATGTCAGTCTCTGTGTATAGAGTTC
>NW_025369132.1:0-1261 GCF_016433145.1 Gracilinanus agilis | reverse complement strand
TCTCTCTCTCTCTCTCTCTCTCTCTCCAGTCTCTGTCTCTGTCTCTCTATCTCTCTCTGGCTCTCTCTGGCTCTCTCTGTCTTTCTCTCTGTCACTATCTGCCTCTGTCTCTGTCTCTCCCCCACCCCCCTCCCCACCCCTTCCAGTTTCTCATTTGTTTCCGCATTGCTAGACTAATTGTTATTTGCTCGGAGTAGTGTCAGGTTGCTAATTTGGAGGCTTCCTTAATCTCTCTCTTTCTGTTCCTGCACCTGCTTCTCCAGCAGCTTGGAATACTTGTGAGTTACATTTGCATCCATCAGGTGGCATCCAGATCAGACTAAGGCAGCATGCCTGGCAGAGACCTTTTAAGTCTTTTCAGCGGAGCTGGAGAGGGCTGATGGTGTGGGCTCAATGAGACAGAGCGAGGATATGAGAGCCACTTTGTCCAGCTCCTCTAGTGTACACACGAGGGAATTGAGGTCTAGGAAGGTTAAGTGAGCTGTCTAATGCCACACTGGCAATAAAAGTTTGAGATGGAATTAAAGCTCAGTAATTTTTCCCCCACTGTACCATGCTGTCTCACGTAATACTAGATAGTAATTAGATGAGGATGAAGGGAGAGTTCTGGCTCTGGAGTCTAGAAGAACTAAATTCAAATCTAGCTTCTAATGCTTATTAGATGCTAAGGGAGCTCAGTGCAAGGGGACCCAGGTGGCCCAGCCGCCATCCTGAGAAACAGCCCTTTGGGTGAACATCAATTTCCTCATCTGGAAAGTGAGAATAATAATAATACCTGAAAAACAACATCATAGGGCTGTCATAAGGCTCAAAAGCAATATGTTAATGACTTTGCAAACTGTAAAGTACTATTGGAATATCATCTCTTGCTAATACACTTAGACAAAGCTGCTTCAGATCATCCCTGCACTGTTCTCGCCTTCTGGCAATCTTAAATAGCTTTTTCAAGGGAGACACATAAGTCCTGGGATTCATTTCAAGCTTAAGAACAGTGATATCACAAATTAGCATTTCTGTTAGACATATTAAAATACACAGAAAAAATACACAGACTTTTTTTTTCATTCACTGCATAAAAGCTTCCCCCTTCTGTCCCAGTGGCTGCCACTACATGATTTAGAGTATCAGATTTTGTTTTGTATAGTGAAAGGTCACATCCTTGTTCTCTAAGCATGAATGAATTTATTCTGGTCAAACTCAATTTGAATTGATTAAAGGGAATTGGTTAAGGATATGCATCAAATGAATATTTGAAAATCAG
>NW_025369131.1:0-4782 GCF_016433145.1 Gracilinanus agilis | reverse complement strand
TTAAGTATTCTATTTCTTCTGCTGTTAATCTAGGCAGTTTATATTTTTGTAAATATTCATCCATATCTCCTAAGTTGTTATATTTATTGCCATGTAATTGGGCAAAATAGTTCTTAATGATTGCCTTAATTTCCCCTTCATTAGAGGTGAGGTCTCCTTTTTCATCTTTGATACTGTCAATTTGATTTTCTTCTTTCCTTTTTTTTATTAGGTTGACCAGTACTTTGTCTATTTTATCTGTTTTTTCCAAATACCAGCTTCTAGTCCTATTTATTAATTCAATAGTTCTTTTACTTTCGATTTTATTAATTTCTCCCTTGATTTTTAGTATTTCTAATTTAGTTTTCATCTGGGGATTTTTAAGTCCCCATTTAAAATATAATAATTTAATTATGCACTCATGGATATAAATTTCCACTTGAGTACTGCCTTGGCTGCATCCCACAGAGTTTGGTAGGATGTCTCATCATTGTCATTCTCTTCAATGAAATTGTTAATTGTTTCTATGATTTCTTCTTTGACTAGCTGGTTTTGGAGAATCATTATTTAATTTCCAATTAGTTTTTGATTTGCCTGTCCAGGTGCCCTTACTAATTATTATTTTTATTGCATAATGATCTGAGAAGGTTACATTTATTATTTGTGCTCTTTTGCATTTGTTTGCAATGTTTCTATGCCCTATAACATGGACAATCTTTGTGAATGTACCATGTGCAGCTGAAAAGAAGGTGTATTCCTTTTTGTCCCTATTTATTTTTCCCCACGTATCAATTAAATCTAATTTTTCTAGGACTTCATTCACCTATCTTACCTCTTCTTTATTTTTTGTTTTGATTTATCTAGATCTGAAAGAGGAATATTTAGATCTCTCACTATTATTGTTTTACTATCTATTTCCTTCTTGAGCTCTGCCAGTTTCACCTTTATGAATTTGGATGCTATGCCACTTGGTGCGGACATATTGAGCAGTGTTATTTTCTCATTGTTTATACTGCCTTTATTCAGGATATAATGACCTTCCCTGTCTTTTTTAATCCTATCTATTTTTACTTTGGCTTTGTTAGAAATCATAATAGCTACTACTGCCTTCTTTTTCTCATTTGCCGCCCAAAAGATTTTGCTCAAGCCCTTAACCTTATACTTGTGTATGTCCACCTGCCTCATATGTGTTTCTTGTAGACAACATATGGTAGGATTTTGGTTTCTAATCCACTCTGCTATTTGCTTCCGTTTTATGAGCGAGTTCCTCCCATTCACATTCAGAGTTATAATTATCAGTTGTGCATTTGCTGACATTTTTTCTATCCTCCCCTAGTCCTACCCCTTCTTCTTACACTATTTCCTTTTAAACCAGTGGTTTGCTTTAAGCTGGTATCCCTTATTTCCTGCCCTTGATTAACTTCCCTTTCTACTCCCTCCCTTATTATTCCCCTCTTTTTATTTTTAAAGGCCTAATAAATTCCCTCCCACTTCTTCTCCCCTCCATTTTTTGACCTCCCCACTCCCCTGCTCCCCTTGGTTTATCCTTTCTGACTTTCTCAGTAGGGTTAGATTTAGTTTTATATCCCAGTGGAAAATATAGCTACTCTTACCTCTCCAGGTTGATTACACTGAGAGTAAGGTTTAAATATTACCTCTTAATGCTCTCTTCCTCTCCTTCTTATAATAGTATTTGTCCCCTCCCTTTCCCATGCCCTCTTTGTGTGTAATAGAATATCCTATTTTTCTTATTCACTTAATTTTCTCTTGGTGTCCCCTACTATTCACCTCCCTCTTTCCACCCCCCATATCATCTTAGACTCTTTAGTATTCCATCCTCTTCCTATGAAATATTCTTCTGATTACTACAATAGCAAATACTATAATAGTGAATAGAGTTCACTATAGAGAATTATACATAGCGTTCCCCCACATAGTAATACAGATAATTAAATCTTATTGAAGGCCTTAAAGAGGAAAATTTAAAAATTATGAGTATTCTTTCTTTCCCCTCTGTTTCTTATTTACCTTTTCATGTTTCTCTTGATTTTTGTGGTTGGATATCAATCTTTCCCTTTAGTCCTGGTCTTTTCTGTGCAAATACTTGGAAATCTTCAATTTTCTTGAATGCCCATATTTTCGCCTGGAAGAAGTCAGTTTTGGTGGGTAATTGATCCGTGGTTGAAGGCCCAGTTCTCTTGCCTTTCTGAATATCATATTCCAAGCCATGCGGTCTTTTAGCGTGGAGGCTGCCAGGTCCTGTGTGATCCTTCTTCGTGCTCCTTGATATTTGAATTGTCTCTTTCTGGCTTCTTGTAATATTTTTCTTTTACTTGGAAGCTCTTGAGTTTGGCTATTATATTCCTGGGTGTTGTCTTTTCTGGGTCTAGTGTAGAGGGTGATCTATGGATCCTTTCAATGTCTATATTGTCCTCTTGTTGTAGAACTTCAAGGCAATTTTGCTGAATAATTTCCTTTAGTATGGAGTCCAAATTTCTATTAATTTCTGCTTTTTCAGGAAGACCAATGATTCTTAAATTGTCTCTTCTAGCCCTGTTTTCTTGATCTGTCAATTTCTCATTGATATATTTCATGTTTCCTTCTATTTTATCAGTCTTTTGAGTTTGTTTTATTTGTTCTTGCTGTCTTGAGAGATCATTAGCTCCTAATTGCTCAATTCTAGCCTTTATGGACTGGTTTTCAGTTATAATCTTTTGGTTTTCCTTTTCAATCTGGTCATTTCTGGTGTTCAGTTGACTTGCCTCACTTGACAATTGTGAAATTCTGCCTTTTAAACTGTTATTTTCATGCCAGTTCTCTTCCATCTTTCTCATCATTTCAGATTTGAACTCTTCAATAGCTTGTGACCAGTTTTAATTATTTTGGGAAGGTTTGGATATGATTACTTGTTTGTTCTCCTCTGCTGTTTGCTCTGTTGTCTGGATTTTCTCTGTGTAAAAGTTGTCAAGTGTTACAGATTTTTTTTGATGATCTTTCTCTTCTGGGGTTACTGATTTTGGATTGCCATTGTTGTTACCCCTGTGCCTTCTCAGCTTTATCCTCACACTCAGGGTCTATTTGCACTCTATAGGCTCCCAAGGTCTCAGGTCTTGTTGTTCTTGGGGTCAGGCCTCCTGGTGGTTCCCCCCCACCCCGTCTGCCCCTCTGCCCGAGGTTCTTTCAGCAGTCTCAGGGTGCTGCTTCCACAGCCGTGCTCCCGTCTGCACTGGGTCCCCACTAGAGGTCCACGCCTGAGCTTAGGATCCTTGTCCTCGCCTAAGTCAATGCCTTCACCTGCTCCAACTCTCAGGGTCTGTATTCAAAGTCTGTGTGCGTTCTTTAGCCTCTTGGGGTCTTGCTTCTCTCAGGAACAGGCCCTGGAGCTGCCAATGACTTAATGGGTGCCCCAAACCTGTTTTAACTCTTGTGCTCTGGCCTTGCCTCTGTACGTGGTGTGGTGGGGGGTTGGGGAAGGGCTTCTTCCGCTTGCGTTTTAGTGAGAACTGTTTCACCCCTTTATATTGTGGAAATGCCCCGATTCCATGTACCTTCAATGCTGCGCCCCGTTGTGGGGTCCCTTCGTTTGTCTGGATTTGTTTTTATGTCCCCTTGAGGAGTCCTATATGCTTTGGTTAGGAGAGATCAAGCAGCTGCTCCTTACTCTCCCGCCATCTTAACCTGGAAACCCCCTTTTGGTTTCTTACTGCTGCCCCTCTACTTCCCCAGGACATTCCCACTTTGATAGCTCACCAAATGAGGCTTGCTAATCTCTCTAGGCACAGAGAAATTAGAAGATAATAATTTCAAGAGTTTCCATATTCCCATAACTTTAAAGTCTACTAAGCAATATAGCATCTCATTGGGTTCCAAAGCACAAGCATTATCTTCATTTGACTGGTAAGGAAACTGAGGCTGATAAGTAGCACTGGACTATAACCAAGCCTTCTTCCATTCCCCACATCCCACATCACTGATCCTCTTCTTATCACTCTACAGGTGCATTCATTTATTCATTAAATGGGTGCTCATCTAATTGACCTGGGCCACACATTCACCTTTATCCAACAATATTTATTATCCACCTGCTCAGTACAAGGTCCCTACACTCTGGACTAGAGATACAGAAAAATGGCCAGACCCTGCCCCCTCCAGAAGTATGTCCCAAACAAGAGGAGTCAAAGGGAGAATATGACTGAGAGAGACAGTATTGTTCAGAATCACAAAATTTCCCTTTCAGAAAAGGAAAACTTGTTGTTCAGTTATTTCACACATCTGACTATTCATGACCTTATTTGGTACATCTTGACAAAAGTACTGAAGTGGTTTGCTATTCCCTTCTCAGCTTATTTTACAGATGAGAAAACTGAGGCAAACAGGGTTGATTGACTACCTCCTTTGAAAACTGAAAATTATTCAAAAGTTGAGTGGGCTATCTCAGCAGTAGTGAGCTCCCTGTTACTGTAGGTCTTCAGGAATAGGCTGGATGGCCACTGGCCAGGGAGAAGCTTAGGGGACATCTAGGCTTCAGATATAAGTTAGACTAGATGTAGTCTTTTACAGCCTTGAGAGTCTTGTCATTCCCCAATTTGGAAGGTCCTCAGAGGATGATATCTTCCTGCTCTGTGCCTTTCACTGATCCCCGTCTGTGCCTGGCACATTGAAGAAGAGTCCAATGTTTCTCTGAATTTCAATGCCCAGAAACCATCTGCCATGTCTAAGTCCTCAATGACCCCAGACACTGTTTACTTTGAAACCGAAATGAAATGAGCCGGTCCTTCTTGTTGTCTGCACTGCACATGTAAG
>NW_025369130.1:0-12088 GCF_016433145.1 Gracilinanus agilis | reverse complement strand
CAACAACTTTAGCAAAGTTGCAGGATACAAAATAAATGCACATAAATTATCAGCATTTCTGTATATTTCCAACACATCTCAGCAGCAAGAGTTAGAAAGAGAAACACCATTTAAAATCACCCTAGACAATATAAAATACTTTGGAATCAATCTACCAAAACAAACACAGGATTTATACAAACACAAGTACAAAACACTTTCCAAACAATGAAAACTAGATCTAAACAATTGGAAAAACATTGATTGCTCATGGGCAGGACAAGTTAACATAATAAAAACAACCATTCTACCCAAATTAATTTATTTATTTAGTGACATAACTATCAAAGTACCAAAAAACTTTTTTTTACTGAATTAGAAAAAAACTATTACAAAGTTCATTTGGAAGAACAAAATATCAAGAATATCAAGGGAAATAATAAAAAAAAACATGAAGGAATCTGGCCTAGCAGTACCAGATATTAAATTATACTATAAAGCAGTGGTCATCAAAACAATATGGTACTGGCTAAGAGACAGAAGGAAGGATCAGTGGAATAGACTTGGGGTAAGTGACATCAGCAAAACAGTGTATGACAAACCCAAAGACCCCAACTTTTGGGAGAAAAATCCACTATTTGACAAAAACTGCTTGGAAATTTGGAAAACATTATGGGAGAGATTAGATAGGATCTCATACCCTAAACCAAGATAAATTCAAAATGGGTGAATGACTTGAATATAAAGAGGGAAACTATAAATAAATTAAGTGAACACAGAATGGTATACTTGTTAGATCTCTGGGATAGGATAGATTTTAAAACCAAGCAAGAGTTAGAGAAAATTACAAAATGTAAAATAAATTATTTTGATTATATTAAATTAAAAAGCTTTTGTACAAACAAAGACAATGCAATCAAAATCAGAAGGGAAACAACAAATTGGGAAAAAATCATTATGACAAAAACCTCTGATGGGGTCTAATTACTCAAATATACAAAGAGTTAAATCGATTGTATAAAAAATCAAGCCATTCCCCAATTGATAAAAGGGCAAGAGGCATGAATAGGCAATTTTCAGATAAAGAAATCAAAAGTATCAATAAGCACATGAGAAAGTGTTCTAAATCTCTAATAATTAGAGAAATGTAAATCAAAACAACTCTGGGGTATCACCTCACACCTAGCAGATTGGCTAAAATGAAAGAAGGGGAGAGTAATGAATGCTGGAGGGGATGTGGCAAAATTGGGACATTAATGCATTGCTGGTGGAGTTGTGAACTGATCCAACCATTCTGGCTGGCAATTTGGAACTATGCTCAAAGGGCTACAAAAGATTGCCTGCCCTTTGATCCAGCTATACCATTGTTGGGTCTGTACCCCAAAGAGATCATAGATAAACAGACTTGTTCGAAAATATTTATAGCTGTGCTTTTTGTGGTGGCAAAAAACTGGAAAAGGAGGGAATGTCCTTCAATTAGGGAATAGCTAAACAAATTGTGGTATATGCTGGTGAAGGAATACTATTGTGCTCAAGGAAATAATAAACTGGAGGAATTCCATGTGAACTGGAAAGACCTCCAGGAATTGATGCAGAGTGAAAGGAGTAGAGCCAGAAGAACATTGTACACAGAGACTGATACACTGTGGTAAAATAGAATGTAATGGACTTCTGTACTAGCAGCAATGCAATGATCAAGGACAATTCTGAGGGATTTATGGAAAAGAATGCTACCCATATTCAAAGGAAGAACTACAGGAGTGGAAACATAGAAGAAAAACAACTGCTTGAACACATGGGTTGAGGCAGACATGATTGGGGATGTAAACTTGAAATGACCACACTAATGCAACTATCAACAATTTGGAAATAGGTCTTGATCAATGACATGTTAAAACCAGTGGAAATGAGTGTTGGCTATTGGGGGAAGGAGGTCGGGGGGGGGGTGAAGGGGAAAGTAAGAACATGAATCATGTAACCATGATAACTTTTCTAAAAAAATTAAAATTATTTTAAAAAAGAAACACATAAACACAACATATAGACACACAGACTGATTAAAGACACATTCCTGGGCATTTCACACATATTCTAACAAATATGACATCCTATCAAAAGATCAATAAATTACATGTTACATGGTTAAAGAAATCTGGAGAAAAAGGAAAGTTTCTTATTCAGAAAATTAGTTAACTCTAGCAAGGAACTGGCTAAGCTAGGATGAATTCTTAGATTAAATTTAGTCATTGGTGGGGCCGGTGGTTGGTCTCCTTTCCATCTTCCATGAAGTCTCTTATCAGGTAATCTATAACCATTTCGATGGAATTTGGAATTACAATTTTTCTTCCAGTGGTAACCTTTCTCACATCTGGGACACAAAGAGTTAGGGGCATTGGAACAAGAGATTTATACAGCCTTTGAGCCCTTAATCATGTCAGAATATGTTTTTCCTTTCAGGGCTGCTGGGATGACTATACCCTGCATATAGGCTGGAGTAAAGTTCTCACAAGCTTTCACATAGTCATTAATAGTCCCAGATTCTTTAACATTTTGAAGCATGCTCTGACACACATTATTGGTGTTGTTGTAGGCAAACTTTCTGACTATTATCTGAGTTGAATATTCATCATTTGTGTATTTTTTTACTTCCTGATTCAATCTTTTTATAAATTCTGTATATATTTCCTCTGGGCCTTGTCTAATCTCAGCCAAACCTATGGACAGTTTCTTAGTTACAGGGATTCTTTTCCATGCCTCTAAGGCACACTTCATATATTGAATTAAAGCTTCTCTAGGTAAATTAATCTGATCAGCATGTAATTCCCATTCATCTTTTCCAAGTAACATTTCTTTAGTAACTCTGATGCCCTGTTTCTTATTAATGGATGCCTTCTGTTTTGTCAAATCATCAAATTCTGATTTCCAAAAAAGGTAGTCCCCTTGCAGAAAAGGAATATCTCGAGGTATGAATCCAATCAAAGGGAGTCATCCAAAGAGCCCTTAAAGTCTCCACCAAAGTTAAAGTGTATGGAGAAGCAGGACCATATGAAGTACAAGCTGTCTTAATTTCTTTTAACACTTTGTAGGGAGGAGGTTCCCATGTGGGAGCTACTTCTTCATCATCATCCAATTCATCTGCTCTAAAAATAACTAGGAAACAGAATGACGTGTCTCTGTCCTTCTGGGCATTTTTAGGGCTCCTTTAAAACCTATATTTGGGGGCTTGGGCAGCGGAGCTGGAGCTTCAAGTGGCAGAGGCTCCTCTGCTTTTATCTCTCTTTCCTCTTTGGAAGAGAGGTTTTTAGATGGGAGAAGGTCTGCTGCTAGTGGTTTTTTCATTTGGATTTTAAAGCTCTGGTTTGATTTACAATGAGTCTTTTCTTCCTTCTCTGATTCTAACATTGAAACCATAAAGATATCATTCTCTGCATTTTGACCAGATAACAAAGATGTTTTTTTTCAGCAGCTGATGAAATTTTTACTGGCACTTGTTCTGATCCATGCTCAGTATAATAATTTTTCAAATCATTGCCAATTTTTTGGCATAATTCTAAAGGAATCCACAGGCTACAATTTTGAATAAGATCAAGAAATTTAGTAAGCTGTTCTTTACTAATTTTTATTCCCCATTTTCTGAGCATGTGCTTAGTTATGTCAATAAAAAGATTTCTTTCCTTTGATTCAGTGTCCCATCCTTTTAATCTATTCTTTTACTTCTAGTGTCTTCCCTTAAGGGGAGAGTTCTGAGAACTCTGGATTTCTTGCCCTTTTTCAGGCAGAACCCAAACCGTAGTAATTTGGGAGTTGTCTGAGGGGAAGGGCAAATCTTTACCTGAATCTAGCGATCCAAGGTCCCTGTGATCAGGCACAAAATCTCGAGATCTATTTATCATCTCTGACGATTTGATAAGGGTGGCTTAGTTGATAAGGAAATAAGGGGACACAGGAGATGATCTTGACTGTTAACTCATAGCTGCTTCTCCGAAGTGCCATTGAGTCACAAGTTTATTATATAAGAAATTCAAAATCCCTTTCACCCAAAAGCACAAGGCTAGTTTCCCACAACTACACAGAGCTGTATTTTTAACATAGATAATACAAAAGCCTGAGAAGCTTCAAGGTGTAGATAAAACCTATGCTAAACTATCAACTATGTTTGTTATCATTAAGCAAAGTCTGGGGCATTTTGGTAGGACAGAAAGCCCCTGAATTTCTCAGCCTTGATGGCATTAAACAATATTTTTGAAACCCATTAGTTTACCTTAAATCTGGGCAAAATGCCCCTGCTAAGTAGACTAAGTAGACTAAGAGAGTAAGCTTTGGTCTTGGCTGTACCAGGCAGCTGCATTCCTGTCCAAAGGGGAAGAGTGTTAATCTCTTAAATTCAGGTTTGCTAGGAACTTAAAGATTTTCAATAAGGCCACAATACTTTTCAACAAGAAATCTCAAGGATTATAAAGGGGTTCAAAAGAGGAGTCTCAGATTTTTTTCTATTCTCTTATTGGCTTCCCACATATTTCCCCCTTTTCTTTAAATTAAAATGATTTATTACACAGGAAAACTTTTAATAATGAAAGGAGTCATCAATTAGTTTTAATTATCAGCTATAGCTGGATCTGATAGGATTTACAGATTAAGTCTCTTAATCTTTTTGGAAGCATATCTCAGATATTATTACATGCTAGTCCTTTTTTGTTATAATCATTATCTGCATAATGTTTTCTTTTTATTGTGATTTACTATAATTACTATTAACAATGTTAAGACTTCCGTGCATGAAGTACAGCTTCTTAATAATAAAAAAGGGGACATATGGAGGAACCTAAGACAAATTAGACCTACTGAGGAAAAGCAGGAATAAAAAGACATGCTTATGATCTTGCCTGTGATTTCATTGGCAAGGCCAGAATCTCAAAATAGCATTTCAAGTGTATTGTCTAGCTGCAATCCAAATAAAGAAATCTCCTGAAATGCTTCCTTCATAATAATCCTTGAGGTGTTCATTACTTAGATGACCAAAGAATCTTTTGTAATGTCATGACCAAATGACCCAGACTCTCTTTTCCCCTGATTCCTGTTAACCCCCAAATTATTGTTGATATACCTCAATTGTTTGGGTTTGTAGAAATGCCTTAGAAATATTTTGAGTATAGTCTTTTTATGAACAATATTATGTGGGAAAACTCTATATCTTATAAAAATCTTACTCTTTCTCATAAGAAATGGAAAACTCAGTTTCAATTATTGGACTGTGTGTTTTGTCCTCTCAGGGTCTCTCCCAGCCATTCAGGTGTTTGATCTTTCAATCTCTATTTTTCCCTCTCTCTCTTTCACCTTCGCTCCCTTAAGAGGAGTTGGTCTCCTTAGTAAACTGACTTTCTCTTGTAAACAACATATGATAAGATTCTGGTTTTTAATCCATTCTGCTATCCACTTTCTTTTAAGGGATGAATTCATTCTATTCACATTCAGTGTTATGATTACTGTGTATTGCCCTACATCTTATTATCCCCTTTAGATCCTTCTCTATTCCCTTTCACTCTGTTCCTCCTCACCAGAATTTTGCTTTTTGTTACCCCACTACTTCTTCTTCCCTTCAATTACCACTCCCTTTCACTATCTTTTTTAACTTTATTTTTTTAGAATATTTTTCCATGTTTATTAAACATTTATTAATATTCATTTTTAACATGGTTACATGATTCATGCTCCTACTTTCCCCTTCACCCCCCCGCACTCCACCCACCCATGGCCAATGCACATTTCTACTGGTTTTAACATGTATCATTGATCAAGACCTATTTCCAAATTGTTGTTAGTTGCATTGGTGTGGTAGTTTCGAGTCTACATCCCCAATCATGTCCACCTCAACTGATGCGTTCAAGCAGTTATTTTTCTTTTATGTTTCCTCTCCTGCAGTCCTTAAACCCTTAACTTCTGTGTATTGGCTCATAGGTGGAAGAGTGGTAAGGGTGGGCAATGGGGGTCAAGTGACTTGCCCAGGGTCACACAGCTGCGAAGTGTCTGAGGTCAGATTTGAACCTAGGACCTCCCGTCTCTAGGCCTGACTCTCAATCCACTGAGTTACCCAGCTGCCCCTCTTCTCTACTATTAAGAGTAATTTTTGAGAATTACAGAAATCCTCTTTCCATGTAGACATTTAAACATTTTGAGCTTAATGAGTCCCTTAAATTTTTTTTCTTATTTACCTTTTTGGGCTTCTCTTCTGTCTCGTGTTTGGACTTCGCGTTTTTTGTTTAGGACTAGCTTATTTCTCAGGAATGCTTGGAAATCTTCTGTCTTACTGAATGACCTCTTTTACCCCTGAAAACATATACTCACCTTTGCTGGATAGGTGACTCTGGGTTGTAAACCCAATCTTTTGCCTTCCTGAATATTATATTCCATGCCTTTCAGTCCTTTAATATAGAAGTCTCTAGGTCCTGTGTGATCCTGATTGTATTCCATGGTATTTGAATGGTTTCTTTCTGGCTGCTTGAAGTATTTTTTCCCTGATTTGGTGGCTCTTGAATTTAGCTATTACATTCTTGGAAATTGTGAATTGAGGATTTCTTTCTGGAGGTGATCTGTGAATTCTTTCAATTTCAATTTTATTTTTTTGTTTGAGGATCTCTGGGCAGTTATCTTTGATAATTTCTTGTAATATGATATTATTTGTTGCTTTTCAAACAAGTTTAAAATATCCATTTGTTCCAATACTCATGCATACCCCAAAGCTTTAGACTATGGAAACCTATTATGGGACTTTGATTAAAGATTGTATCTGATTCCAGGAGAAAGGATTACAAAAGAGCCACTTCACAGTGCCAAGGAAGCACAAAGTTAATCTGCACAGTGTCTAAGAGTACAAGTACAATCAATCCCAGTGGGATTGATGAGAATCTGAGCCAAGACAAAGGACTTGTTGGAGATTCAAGATTATGGCTGTTTGACATATGTCAGATGCAGGTCTTCCCTATGCCACATCCCGATAAGTACATAAGTTTGGCCACTATCTTGGCTCCCCTATCCCTGAGAGTGAAAGTAAAATCAGATCAGGGAAACATGCTTCCCTTTTTACACAGAAAATCTAGCCCTTTTTTCTCTCATGGTATGGCAACTTCCTGTAGACCTGGCTGCCAATGGGTAAGCGCAATATTACTGCATTTGTCCTACAGATTTGTGGGACAGAAATCACTTTAATTGAACCCTGATTTTAGAATGTGTTATGGATTTATTCTTATTTACTTAGAAATTTTTATATATATAGATTTTGATATTTTGGTTTTGATTCTGATTTTCTTTTCTCCCAAAGTTTAATTTTTTCTTCTATTTGTTTTTCCCTTTTTTATGATTTTGATTTTCTTTTGATATGATTTATACACCCCATAACTCAATCATGTATCCTGAGTTGATCTGGGTGTTGGTCAACACTGTCCCCAAGGGGATTATATAATTTTCATAAAATCCAAGATAAAAAAAATTTTTTGAGAAAATTTTCAGAAAAAGAAGCTTGCTAAACTCCTTGAATCTAGAAAATAAACTATTTGGAGGAAGTGCCATAAATAAACCTCCACTGCATCAGAAGACCCTGAATGAACTTTGTGATGTAATTGATTGAACTAAAGGGGGTTGAACACATTTATTCTGAATGTAAACTCTTATGCCAAAGGGGACTGCCCCCTAATTAGCTTTTTGTCAATCGCCTAGCAAACATTGGTTTTGTTCTTTCTCTCTCTCTCTTCTGTTTCCCTCTTATCTCTAACTAAGAGTTTCCGCTTAGAAAGTGCAATATTGTATGCACCTTTAGTTAGAAGATTTTTAGAGGTATAGGTATAAGATAGTTATGTTTAAATGATCCATTGGGGAGACTACTCTCCCAAAAGACCACAATGGGTATTGTGAAAATGGGATTGAATTTCCCCTTGCCTACTTTTAAAATTAATCAACTAAAGCTTGAAGAGCTCTACTTGGTGCTAGGTGGGGGAGTTCACAAGCCACTTTCAACTCAATCAGTCCGAATCTTGTCCATCCTTTGATTTACATCCTCATAAGAGGAGAGGTGGAACCTACAAACACTGGTCCCCTGGACAGTGCTCAGCAAATTTAAAGACTGCAATTGTTCCCTGTAAAGTGGAGGAAGGGACAGGAAGTGACATAAAAAAGGACTATGAAAGATGATGAACTTCCTGTGCAAGAGGCCTTCGTCCTGAATCTTGGGCATGGAGGAGCTTGGACCTGGGACTCTGACTCTTGGACTGCTTCTGATAAGATTGCTCCTAGATCTTCTCCCTTTGGATCTTCTCCTGGTGAGTGAAAAGCCGACCTTCCTTTCCTGGCTTCTGGAGAGATTAGTACCAGATTGGCCTCCCCTTCTTAGAGGAGGCTGTGTGGGTTGAACCCTTGCTAAATTCAACACCAAGTCCTCTGGCTGAGGGGTTAACAAGCCTTGTTGAGCCAGGGACTGGAGCAACATTTAGGGTGATAAGCTAGACTTCTTACTCTACTCTCTTTTACATTTATCTACTTTCATTCTTTCCACTCTTTTGTGAACAAAGCTGCTAAAAGTCATTTTTACTTGGGTTGTATTAATTTTAAAATTGGCGACCACAGTATTATCTTAAAATTCTCATATATTTTAGTCAAACCCTTAATTAAATTCCTTACAATATCCAAGGATTTTTATTCATCATGACTTTTAGGTTGTCTAATAATTCTCAAATTGTTTCTCTTAGATCTATTTTCTAGGTCAGTTTTTTTCAATAAGATATTTCATGTTTCCCTCTGTTTTTTCATTCCTTTGGTTCTGCTTTATTGTTTCTTGACTTCTCATGGAATCATTAGTTTCTGGATGGTCAATTCTGATTTTGAAGGCCTGGTTTTCCACCAAAAGTTTTTGATTCCCCTTTTTCTTTTCTTTTTTTTATACATTGAAAATGTATTTTACTCTAAAATATCAATTTCTTTCCCCCCCTTTTTTATTTAGAAAAGTTTTCAATAGTTACATGATTAATGATTCCTCCCTCCTCTTCTTTCTCCCCCCTCCCAAAGATGATGAACAGTTGCACTGTGTTATACATGTATCATTGTTCAAAACGTATTTCCATGTTATTCATATCTGCAGTAGAATGATCTTTTAACATCAAAACCCTAATCATATCCATATTGAACTACATGATCAAGCATATGTTTTTCTTCTGCATTTTTCTTTCCACAGTTCTTTCTCTGGAGGTGGATAGTGTTCTTTCTCATAAGTCCCTCAGAACTGTCCTGGGTCATTGCATTGCTGTTAGTAGAAAAGTCTATTATATTTCATTGTGCCATAATGTATCATTCTCTGTGAATAATGTTCTCCTGGTTCTGATCCTTTCACTCTTCATCAATTTCTGGAAGTCTTTCAAGTACACATGGAATTTCTACAGTTCATTATTCCTTTCAGCACAACTATATTCCATCACTATCATATACCACAATATACCATTTCCCAATCAATGTACACTTCCTCATTTTCCAATTATTTGCCACCACAAAAAGCACAGCTATATTTTTGCACAAAGTATTTAAAAATAAAATAGGGATAGTAATAGCACATTATGTGATAGATTTGAATATAAATGGAAATATTTGTGAAGCATTTTGCAAACCTTAAAATACTGTATTAATGTTAACTATTTCTATTATTATTAATTCCTATTCTTATTCATCATAACCTTGTAGCTTAATTTGGTGTGATTTTCCATCAAAATATTTATTCACTCTAAAGACCATAAGGAAGTCTAAATTCATCTGACAGCTCTAAAGTTAATGGGGTATTGTCAAATACATCTCTTCTCATTTTGACATGTTCTACTTATCATTATTCTGTGTTTCTAGTTCTTTAGCTAGCTTATGATCCACGTGACAGTTAACATATGCAGGCCAATTTTAATTCATTTAATTAGTTAACATTCATGAAATATAGCATCTGATTTTCCCCTTTCTATATTTACCAAAACTTTCATTTTAATACCCAAACACAATAAATATGTCTAGCAAGATTGTCTCATGCAGTTTAACTCCTTTTGTAAAAAAGAAAATAAATTAAATATTAGTTTTTCTTTTAATTGTCAAAATAAAAGTTCTTAATAAAAAAAAACCTCTTCTTTGGGTAAATGCTATCCTATTTCCACCAAATATAAGTTGGTCCCAGGAGTTCCACCTTCCCCATTCAAAGTTAGGATGAATATATATTTTTAAAATGTCAAATCCCAGCCCCCACTATTTGGCAAAAAGTGCTGGGAAAATTGGAAAACAGAATGGGAGAGAATAGGTTTAGATAATCATTTTACACCTTATATGAAGAAAAAGTCAGAATGGATAAATGACTTAAATATAAAGAGGGAAATTATGAGTAAATTAGGGGACCACAGAATAGTATACCTGTCAGATTTATGGGAAAGGAAAGAATATAAGACCAAGCAAGAGATAGAGAATATTATAAAATGTAAAATGAATAGTTTTGATAACATTAAATTAAAAAGGGTTTGTACAAACAAAAACAATGCAACCAAAATTAGAAGGGAAGCAACAAATAGGGAAAGTTTTTATAACAAAAACATCTAACAAAGGTCTCATTTCTCAAATTTATAAGGAACTAAGTCAATTTTACAAAAATCAAGCCATTCCCCATTTGATAAATGATCAAGGGACATGATTTCTTCAGATGAAGAAATCAAAATTATCAATAAGTGCATGAAAATGTGTTCTAAAGATCTTATAATTAGAGAAATGGAAAAAAAACAGCTCTGAGGTACCACCTCACACCTAGCAGATTGGTCAATATGACAGAAAAGGAAAGTGATAATTGTTGGAGGGGTTGTGGCAAAATTGGTACACTAATCCATTGCTTGTGGAGTTGTGAACTGATCTAACCATTTGGGAAGGCAACTTGGAACTATGCCCAAAGGGCTTTAAAAGACTGAATATCTTTGATCCAGTCAATACCACTGCTGGGTTTGTACCCCAAAAAGATAATAAGGAAAAATACCTGTACAAAAATATTTATAGCCTCCTCTGAGGGAGTATACCTGATTAGGGAATGGCTGAACAAATTGTGGAATCTGATGGTGATGGAATACTATTGTGCTGAAAGTAATGATGAAGTGGAGGATTTCCATGTGAACTGGAAAGACCTTTGGGAATTGATGCACAGCAAAAGGAGCAGAACCAGAACATGGTACACAGAGACTGATACACTGTGGTACAATGAAATATAATGGACTTTTCTCCTAGCAGAATTGCAATGACCCAGGACAATCCAGAGGAACTTAAGAGAAAGAACTGTGGGAGTAAAAATGCAGAAGAAAAATATAAGATTGATTGTATGGTTTGATGGGTACATGATTAGGGATTTTGGCTTTAAATGATTACTCTGTTGCAAATATTAATAATATGGAAATAAGTTTTGAACAATGATATATGTATAACCCAGTGGAATTACTTGTCAGCACTGGGAAGGAAGAGAGAAGAGGGAAGGGAAAGAACATGAATCATGTAAGCATGAAATATATTCTAAATTAATTAATTTTAAAAATAAAATATAAACAACATTCATCATAATAAAATAAAATAAAATATCAAATCTTCCAGTACACAATTAATGCAAGAAATCCCTCTCACTTCATCCAAAGGAGCATTTATCTATTGAAGTCTCTTTTTACTACCAAAGGAAAACTTCCTGCCTTCCCGTCATTTTCAACAATCACCCCCTTCTTCTCATACACTCCTTGGTAAAGTCTTGTCTTCATGAGATAACAAGGGTCACCTTCTTATAGGTAGCTCTCCGTTTAACATGGTTTGACATCACACACTCTGCTCTATCCTTCTTGTACTACTCTCTACCCCCTTTTGAGTATGCTTCCCTTATGAAAGGTAGTCCCACAAAAAAAATGATTCACCTGAGTCACACACTGGAAAGTACCAGATGCCAGATTTGAATCCAGGATTGTCCATTCCTATGATTGGCTCTCATTCCACTGAGCCATCCAGCTAAATATCCTCTTATACCTACTGTGATTTTTGTCCTATTTCTTTGTTCTTCCCTATATGTGCTCATTGTGGAAATGGTATC
>NW_025369129.1:0-1628 GCF_016433145.1 Gracilinanus agilis | reverse complement strand
CTACCTTGAAGGAGTTTGCATTCTAGGAATAAATGTTTTCTTCTGAAAACTGTTTTAATCTTGACCTAGAAATTTTGATATGTTCTATCATTATAATTCTCTTTCTACATACTTATAGTTTCCATATTTTGTTCTTTCATTTCAGAATGTCATTATTAAGTCTCCATTTAGCTTTTGCTTATGTCTCCTATATTTATTATTTTTATTACATTGTAGCCTGTGAATTGTACACTAAGTTAAATCTTTATGTACTTCTTTAAAGTATCTCCATATTCTAACACATAGTCTGTTTTGTAAAGGTATCATGTGGTGCTAAGATAAATGTATATCCTTTAACCTTCCCATTCCCAAGATTAGTGTCTTTCACCTCCAAATTCTCCAAAAGTTTTTCTCAGTTCTCAGTTTTCCATTTTAGTTATTGTTCTGTTAGATTTGTCTAACTGGGAGCTTAAATTCCAGCTTTTTTTGTAAGCAAAACTAGTCATCTGAATCAGTTCTATTATTGAATTTAGTTTATTCTCACTATGTGCTACTCAGAATTTTTCCTTAAGACAGCAATATTCTTTGGAGGATGTCATTAACTTGATTTTTATCAGAGTTATAGCTATGAGATCTGAATAATTTAAGTGATATTTCTATGGCTTTTCTAATCATTAATTTTAGTTATGTCATACTATTTTTATGCACATACATAAACACCCTTATGTTTACACAAGTACATATTTATGTATATAAGAATATCAATTGCTAGATTCATGATTTCATATGTATGGGTAACTCCTAATGTGAAAGTTTTCTCCACTGATGCAGAGTGGTAGATTCTCTATGACTTAGTTTTTAGAATTGCCTGGGATGCAAGAGATATAGTGACTTGCCCATGCTCACACAGGGAGGTGGGATGAGAACTAGTGCCTTCCTAACACTGATAACTCTCTACATTATACCATGTCCCTCTATAGACACCTAACAGTAATTTATTGATATAAAACCTCAAAATCTTGAACTTGGAAATGGACAACAGACAGAAGCTCATGTATTTGAAATCTTTGCTTCTAGGAAGATTCATCTTAGCCTAGTCCAGATTCAAGGGGGTTCTATTTCCCTGGATCTTCAGAGAATGCACTATGTGCCCTTTCTCAGTGGCCTACTTTCTTTTTTTTTAACCCCTTGCCTTCCATCATAGAATCAATACAATGTATTTGTTTTAAGGTAGATGAGTGGTAAGGGCTAGGCAATGGGGGTTAAGTGACTTGTTCAGGATCACACAGTGCTAGAAAGTACCTAAAGGTCAGATTAGAACCTATAACCTGGCTCTCAGTCCACTGAGTCACCTACCTACCTCCTCAATGGCCTGCTTTCTAGCTCATAACCTTATAGTTAGAAATTTTTTTTTTTTTGCAAAATCAGAGTCAACTTGGTTTCTAGTTCCAACTCAAGCACTAATTAGTTTTTTCACCTGATCTTCCTACTTCTGTTTCTTTAACAGTAAAATGTTATGATTAAAATCTTCTAAAGATGATTTCTTAACTCTCCATAAAAACAAGATTACATTTTGAAGGTACCTTTGAAACCTGCCAATGGCTGAAATCTAGAGTTGATGCCAATGTGTAGTTGAAGGTTTTTTCAGC
>NW_025369128.1:0-4565 GCF_016433145.1 Gracilinanus agilis | reverse complement strand
AAATCTCTAATAATTAGAGAAATGCAAATCAAAACAACTCTGAGGTATCACCTCACACCTAGCAGATTGGCTAAAATGAAAGAAGGGGAGAGTAATGAATGTTGGCGGGGATGTGGCAAAATTGGGACATTAATGCATTGCTGGTGGAGCTGTGAACTGATCCAGCCATTCTGGCTGGCAATTTGGAGCTATGCTCAAAGGGCTATAAAAGAATGCCTGCCCTTTGATCCAGCCATACCATTGCTGGGTTTTGTAAAAGTGAAATTTGGGAAATGCCATCTAAAAGTGTATATATTTCTATGGACAGGGGAAATGTATCAAAACTACATTTCCCATGATCCAACATGGTCCAACTGGTTTCCATTTCTGGGTTTTGGGGCATGGGGAGGCCTATGTCTTGACGCAGGGAAGGGTTTATAATCTCCTGGGTTAGGAGGGAGTGGTCTCTTGGCCAGGAGACTCGAGACAGTAATGGAGGTGGCAGTTTTGAATGCTTACAAGCGCGTGGTCTAATTATCTATCAGCATGGCTTTAATTAAATTACTAATATATATTATTATATCAGTCTTTATTATTTTTCATCTTTATAGTTTGTACCCCAAAGAGATCATAGATAAACAGACTTGTACACAAATATTTATAGCTGCGCTTTTTGTGGTGGCAACAAATTGGAAAAGGAGGGTATGTCCTTCAATTGGGGAATGGCTGAACAAACTGTTGTATATGCGGGTGATGGAATACTATTGTGCTAAAAGGAATAATAAACTGGAGGAGTTCCAGGCGAACTGGAGAGACCTCCGGGAACTGATGCAGAGCGAAAGGAGCAGAGCCAGAAGAACATTGTACACAGAGACTGATATACTGTGGTAAAATTGAATGTAATGGACCTCTGTACCAGCAGTAATACAACGACCCAGGACAATTCTGAGGGATTTATGGTAAAGACGCTACCCATATTCAGAGGAAGGACTGCAGGAGAGGAAACATATAAGAAAAACAACTGCTTGAACGCATGGGTCGGGGTGGACATGATTGAGGGTGTGGGCTCAAAACTACCACACCAATGCAACTACCAACAATTTGGAAATTGGTCTTGATCAAGGACACATGACAAAACTAGTGGAAATGTGCATCGGCCATGGGTGGGGGGATTGCGGGGGGCGAAGGGGAAAGGAGGAGCATGAATCATGTAACCATGTTAAAAATGAATATTAATAAATGTTTGAAAAAAAAAGTCCACAGGAAGTTTATATCATGGATCTCAATATTAAGACCAAGGAACCTCAAGGAAATCCAAATTTCCAACATCACAGGAGCCAACAACTTGACATTGCATTGCTGATAGAATGAGGATCCCTTAAATTCCATTATTCACATTGTCTTTAGGGCTTACTATGTTCACCCTCTCTAAATCTAACTGACTAGCCTAGAAATTCCTACAAACATAGAAAACCATACCAAAGAATATTTCTTGAAAAATATTTTCTTTTCCTTCATTCTTTTTTTGCATATGGCTAATGTGAAAAATTTCTTTAGTTCAACTATACATATTTGTTAAGGGTTTGATTTTTCTTTGCCTTTTCAATAGGTGGGACAAAAAAACAAACAAAATTGCATATTAGAAATAGAAGTGGAAGAAAGCCAATGTGGGACTGAAAACAAACAAAATTGAATATTAGAAAATTAGAAGATAGATAAGAATTAAGAGAAGGAACATCTCCTGTAAGGAGCAGCCATGTGGTCAGTATCACTGGATCATGGAATATATGATGAGATTAAAGTTTAAGGAAGATTAGAAACGTAGGAGGAGGCTAAGTTATGAAGAGCTTTCAATGCCAAAAGTTCATTTAATATTTGATCCTGGAGGTTATAGGGATCCATACAAGTTTATTAAATATTGGAGGGGAAATGGCCACCCTTAAGCTTTAGGAAAATTATTTTAACAGCTGAGTAGAAGATAGGCTATTTTGGGAAGGGACTTGAGAAGACCAACCAGGAAGTCTAGTGTAATACTCTAGGTGAAAAGAAGCACCACAGTGGTGGCAATGTCAAAAGAAAGGAGGGAACATATAAGAAATACTTTTCAAAGACAAAATTGACAGATTCAGCTATAGATTGAATGGGTACAGAGAGTAAGGAGTCAAAGATGATACAACATTTGATGACTGGGAAGATGGCAATGCCCTAAATGAACCTAGCACAGTGCTGATACATAGAAAGCCCTGAATAAATACATATTGATTTACTGACTAAATGGCAGGACAAGAATAAGTTATAAGTAAGCTAGAAATCAAAGAACTTTTTTCTAACCTCATTAAAGAAATTTTACAAGAATGAGAATCAATAAGCATTTGTTAAGCATCTACTATGTGCCAGTAATTGTGCTGAGCAATGGAAATACAAAAAGATGTAAAAAAAAAATTGGTCTTTACCTCCAAGGGCCCATAGTCTCCTGAGGAGGACAACAAGCAAACATGTTTTTCAAAAAAATATAATACACATAAGAAATATATATTTTATAACATATAAGTATAATATAATATATAATATAAATAAGAAGAAACAATTAACAGAGAAAAGGCACCATAACTAAAAGTAGTTAAGAAAGGTTTCCTGTAAAAGATGAGATTTTAGTTGAGACTTAAGAAAAATCAGTAGGCAGATTTAAGGAGGAAGAGCATTTCAGACATAGGAGACAACACAGAGTAGTACTTGTATAGAATTTCCATAAAAACACATAGAATTACTTCTCCTGTGAAATTATTTGTGAACCAGCTTTTAAAAGAATTGCTTGTTCAACCCACCCACCAAAATATCAGATAATTTGGATGCCTAGAATTCTTCATAATGGGATTCTTTGTACATATTGAATTACCTTTTTGGGTGATATCTATTCTTAGATAAGGTGGCCATTGGTTTTTATCATATTTCTCTCCAACCCTCACTGAGATAAGCAAAGGATTACATATAGAATGGATGCTAGAAAAACAGCTTTAGTAGAGTAGAAAGAATACTGGACTTGGAATCAGTAAACCTAGGGCTGAATCCGAATTTTGACATTTATTAACCTGGAGACCATGAAACTGACACCAAACTTCTCTAAGACTCAGTTTTCCTCAGCTGTAAAATGGAGATAATAATATCAAGGCTATCTATTCCACTAGGTTGTTGTGGGAGAAAATTCTATGTAAATCATAATGTTGCTTGCTTGCTTTTTTCATCAATCAACACTTACTCATTAGGTATCCTTAAGATACTGGGAAACAAAAACAAAAGTAACAGTGTAACCATACTTTGTAAGCTAAAAAGGACTGGATAATTTTACATTGAATATATCCAGGAAATATAGAACTTCTTGAACTCATTTTTTTCTCCAAGGATTGACCACAATTACTCTAAGAACTCAGGTCAGGCAGGTGGCAAAAAGGATAAAGCATTCATCTTCCTGAAATCAAACCTGGCTCATACACTGTGATATTGGAAAATTGGGGGTCCTTGAACTAATTTTGAGATCCCTGATCTAAACTTCCTGTGGACATTTAGGACACTTTCAAAAGTACCTTTCCCATGATTCCTCTTGGGTAATGAGGTGGACAGGAAATGTGATTACGTAGACAGAGGTATAATGTCTCAGGACTTCATTGGTTCACACTCTTTCCTGCTGAAGCAGCCAGGTGGGAAGTTATGGCACGGCATTTGAAGTAGCTCTTATCAGGCATGTGGCTTTATTTATCAAAATGGCTTTCAATAAAACCCTAATATTATATATATATACATATATATATATGTATAACACATTTTATTTCTTACATTTAATGGCAAAAACATTTTGAAATGTAAACCTCAGTTTTCCAGATAGCCTACCAAGCCACGAAACTTTTGCCATGATTTTTTTACACAGGCAGAACTCTGAGAGCATTTAGAATCCTCTCCAGAGCTATGGACAGGCTCTTGCCATTTTTGTGCTATTTTTGGCCACTCTGCTCAGTTCTTTTGAGCAACCTTCTAAAAGGGGAAAGTTTTTGGTCTTGTTTTTTCTCTTCTCTCAGTTCTTAGCCATGTGGCTTTTCAAGAGAAGGGGAAAGTGACTTTGCTTGCAAACTCCATGCTGATAGCAGTAGTTTGTTTTTGCCTGCTGATCATTATCTTCCCGATTCCTTCAGATGCATCCCTACTTGGGGGGTTGGGGAGGTGGGGAATAGGGGGGAGCTGTTCTGACCTTCCTGCCTGAATGCCAGTCCTAGCTGTTCCTGCCAATTCTGACCTTCTGGTCCAAGTGCTGACCCCAGCTCCTGCTAATCCTGGCACTGTCTCCCACTCCAGCAGCCCTGCCTGTTGATGCTGATGCCCAAGTTCCAGCTAATCCTGCTAAACTGATGCAGACACCAGCTGCCACTTAAGACTTGGGATATATAAGTAGAACCCCACTTCTTTTTCAATGGGAACAGTCCTTACTTAGCTGCTATGAGTGTTTTTCCATTTAGACAATAATTAGCCTCCTACAGGGAAGCCCAGGTGTGTTTCCTCTTTGACATTAAGAACTTTAAACAGAATAGAGCTTCTCT
>NW_025369127.1:0-2986 GCF_016433145.1 Gracilinanus agilis | reverse complement strand
GCCATACCTGACCAGGGCCAGAGAGGGAGAAGGGACCTCTCCAGCCAGCTGCCAACTTGATTAACAACTTATTATCCAACTTTAGCACCTGTAGTCTAGCATAGCCATCCTAACACCATCTTCCTTATCCTTGATCCTACCCCTTGAGTTTATTATAATTAAATCCTTGAACTTATTATTATTCTAAAGATCAGCCATAATTATTCCCACTATAAACATCTATCCATTAACCCAACCCAAAGCCAAGTATCCAGAGAAGCTGTGTGAGTCAGTTCAAAGCTTCTCACTTAGTTACTTAGGCTTGGGCACTGTAGATGGGAACTGGTGCTCAGCTGAGTAGTGAACATTTGGAGGGCCTGGTGTTCATTATAGTCCTTGGTGTCCACCCAGGCTACCCATCCATACTCAGTTAAGTCCTTACACCATCTGAGGATCCTGGGCCACCTCTTTATCAGGACCATGTACAGAAGCACCATACTGCCTATAACAAGCTTGATTCTGCTTAATCTTCAACTCCCAGCTTGAGGTGATGTTCTCAGATTGCCAGAAAGGTTGTCTTTGGTTCCCTGCAGCTATGAATTTAAAAACAGTTAAGAGTCCTCCTGATCAGAGCAGCTCAGAGAGCTCCAGGAAACACTGGTCCCACAGTGGGTTGGAGGGAAGCACAGTGGGAACAGTTTGACTAAGCAAAGACAGGCTGCATCCCAACCAAGCAAGGAGGAGGCCCAGGCCACCATGTCAGGGAGGGCTCAGTCCAACTCAAGCCAGAAAAGTGAGTCTTGAGGCCTCACCCCTAGCAAAGGGCAGCAGTAAGGTCTCAAGGGGACCCAAGCCTCCAGGAAGGCAGGACCCCCTGCAGGAACAAGGCTTCAACTTGGCACAAGCAACCACTAAGGCCATGCCCCCAGCAGAGGTCAACAAGGAGGCCCCAACCAGGCCCAAACATCCACCCCCCAGAACCCCCCACAGGCCTCCCCTCTGCACAAGCCTTCCTCTTTGACAAGAACACAAGGAATATGAATTTGATAATATGAGAAGTCAGCTTGATAAGAAGCTTCAGAATTCCCTGAAATTAGAGGGTCATATTCCCCCCATATATACAGGCAAAAAGACACAGACATATACACACACTGATGTATATAGACTATAGCTATGGGAAGGTGTTAAATCCATGATCCAGCTTTAACCCTAATTAAATGAAGCTAACTCAGAAACTGAAAGTTAAAAGGAATTTGTTCAACTTCCATGAGCAGAGAAGCTTTGAGAGAACATATAAATCTAGTTGTATCCTGCTTTTACAAACCAGAACAAGCATCTTCTGAATAAGGTCAAAGGTGTTTTGATAGGATCACCAAAACTCTGAGAAATGGGGATCAGTGCTGCCTCGGCTCCTTCATAAGTGTTTCATTGGTCCATGATTCAAATGAGAAGAGGCTGAGGAGCACGTTCCCCCCTTTCTTAGGTAGCTGCCTGAGAGGTAAAGGTTAAAAACAAGCCTTTAAAAAGGTTTCCCCCAGACTGACTCAGCACACTAGCTGGCTTTCCTACACAAACATGTTTCCTTATGCTCAGTGAATATGAAAACACTACAGGATACATGTAGTAAATGTTCAATAATTCCTGATTTGTCATGTAACTCTTTCTGTGCCTCATATTTGACAACTCCAGAGAAATTAGAGTCCCCACGTGCAAAATATGTAAAGGATTAAAAGAATACATCTCCTCTCTGTGCCTGTGGGTATCAGAAATAGGAAAGAAGGGGCAGCCGGTGGCTCAGTGGATTGAGAGTCAGGCCCAGAGATGGGAAGTCCTGGGTTCAAATCTGGTCTCAGACACTTCCTACCTGTGTGACCCTGGGCAACTCACTTAATCCCAATTGTCTAGCCCTTCCCAGTCTTCTGTGTTAGAAACAATATGCAGTATTGATTCTAATATGGAAGATGAAGGCTTAAAAATAAACAGATAAACAAATAGATAGATAGATAGATAGATAGATAGATAGATAGATAGATAGATAGATGAAATTTTTTAAAAAAAGGAAAGAGCATCAGAGACAAAAAAAAGGAATTAAGATAAATAGATGAATGTTCACTGGGATTTGGGGGAAAGGCAGACCTTGAAAACAAACTTGTCAGCCTCATCCTCACCTGTTATTGTAACTGGGCTCCTTGTGCTCAGTGTTCCAGAGTTCCCTCTCTGTCATTCTCCACAAGAACTACCTGAAGGAGGAGGTTTATATCTGCTCTCTCACTCCTCTCCCTCACTGTGTGTCTTGCACAGTAATACATGGCTGTGTCCTCAGCTTTCAGGGAATTCATCTGCAGGTGCAGCAGGCTGTTGCCATTGTCCCTGGAGATGGTGAATCGGGCTTTCACAGAGTCTACATAGTATGTGGTACCTCCACCAGTATTAATGAATGCGACCCACTCCAGCCCCTTCCCTGGAGCCTGGCGAACCCAATTCATGCTATAGCTGCTGAAGGTGAATCCAGAAGCTTTGCAAGAGAGTTTCAGGGATCCTCCAGGCTGCCGCACATCTCCCCCAGACTCCACCAGCTGAATATCACAATGGACACCTGCAAGCAAAGAGTCATTAGAGACAAAAGTTACTCAGATCTATCACTTCAAAAACTTGTTTTACTCTTCCAAACAAAAAAGTAACAAAAATTAAAACAACCTTGCAAAATAGAATGAAAATTCCTTTTAGTCCAAATCCCATGGTTTAGGCTGTGCAGTGTCAGTCCTGAGGAGGGAAAGACCACATGAGAAGAAGCTCCTCTCCCAGAGCTGCAGACACAGGTTTTGTGCTGGGTTCATGTCTAGAAGGAGGAGCCCAATTTGCATGTCTTCCTCTGTTTAATGGGAAGAAGAGCAGCTGCTTCCCATTGTGATGATTCCCCTCCCTGAGCTGCAGAAGCATGAAACCACCTGTGTTAGTTTTAAAGCTATGGGGAAGGCTGGTGACACTGAGAATCCAATGTAATTGC
>NW_025369126.1:0-1315 GCF_016433145.1 Gracilinanus agilis | reverse complement strand
TATGCCACTTTCCATTTTTGTCATTTAATATTTGTTATCGGAGGCAGGGACTTGACCTATGTCTGGTTGCCTTTTCATGCTGACAACTTATATCAGCATTGGCGAAGCATTGGCACGCGGGCCAGCCCCAGCACAGGGCAGCTGCTGTGTACCCCTTCTGCCCAGCACTGGAGAACATTTTTGCATGCCCCACCCTCCTGTCCAACCACCTAAAGCAGACACTTCCTCCATGCTCTCTCTGGTAATTGGGGGTGTGGGGATTTGTTTTGGGGTGTCTGGCCTCACAGACAGCTTGAAGTTGCCCTCTGGGTGTGTGAATTGAAATCTTCACCAATGGTGACTCATATTATCAGCAATCTTCTTGTATCATTCTCTAGATTATGCTTAATTTTGGCCACATCATTTCCTCAGTCCTCTCCAGTTTCTTTGAATTCCTCATAATGCAGTAATATTTCATTCTGTTCATGAATGACAATTTGTTCAGCCATTCTCCATTTGATTGGCATATCATTTGTTTCTAACTTTTTTGCAATGAGAAAAGATTCTTCTTAGTATGTGTGGGATCTTTCTTTCTTTCATTGCTTTTGTTGGTCTATAAAGCCAATGATAGGGCTGTTGAATCAAAGGGTAGGAACAATTTGGTGCTTTTCTTGCTTAATTTAGAATTGTTTTCTAGAATTAAAGACCAACTTAAGTTCCACCAGGAGTGGATTAGTGCGTCTGCTTTTACATAGTTCCTCCAATATTCTTCTTTTACCAATCTTGCTAATTTTATGTGAGCAAACTGGACAACTAATAGTTTTTGTTTAAGTTTTGATTTTTGTCTTCATTACTTTTGAACCCTTTTCATATTATTGTTGCTAGTGTGCATTTGTGTTTTGAAAACTGTTCATTTCAGGGGCCAGCTAGCTGGCACAATGGATACAGTACGAGGCCTGGAGTTAGGAGAATCTAGGTTCAAATCTGGCCTCAGCTAGCTTCCTATCTCTATGACCCTGGGCAAATCACTTAAGCCCAATTGCCTAGCCCTTGCCCCTCTTGTGTCTTAGAATTGTTACTAAGAGAAAGTATGGGTTTCAAAAACAAAAACTGTTCATTTCTTTGACTCTCTATTGGGAAATGGGTCAGTCTCCTAGATTTGTGTCCATTTCCTCTAGCTTCCTCTTTGGAAAAGTTCAATGTAAAGTATTTTTTTATATTTTTATCATTTCTTCTTGTTTTGGAGAAATCGATTTTGTTCACGCAAAAGCCTTGAGAGAACACTAGATTTTTGAATCCGAGGACCTCGTTTAAATCCTGCCTTTGACTTCTACTA
>NW_025369125.1:0-5501 GCF_016433145.1 Gracilinanus agilis | reverse complement strand
ATGACTATTTAATAGTCCCGCGTTTTTCTAAGTTAACAAATGGAGGTCCCACCGAGATCCGAAGTCCCGGCAGCCGGAGCCGCCTGCTAACAAGGACTCCAAGACGTGAGGTACCCACACAGCCCATTTGGGGTTGAGTCAGGAGTCCACTTAGCGGAGCGGCCAGGCAAGTGGCTCTCGGAGCAAAGGACTCGGTCGCGCATATTTGGGGCGATCCACTCTTTAATTAAGGGGGTTGGAAGCAACGGTCCGTGGACCCACGGAGAGTTGCAGAACCAGAACCAGCCCGGGGGTTGTCTGGAATTATGGGAAACAGTAAATCTGTAGGCCCAGGAGGTGGAAATAACCAACAGCCCGAAGAACCACCTACCAATACGGCGGCAAAAGAGATTTTCAAAAAGAGTGTTTTTAAAAGTATGACCTAATGCATGCGAATATCTGGATAAATGGCAAATGGCGACAAAGTCCAATCCCAAGGTAAGCGGGCCAAAATGGAGTCTAGTTCAACCCACTACAAGCCCCGAGTGTGACTAGGTATTAGAGTGTGTGTGTTGTTGCATGTGAAAGTGGGTGAAGCATGTCTGGAGTAGAAGAGCAAGGAGAGGAGTTCAGGTGTGAATGGTGGGCTGAAAGCCTTGAATGGGAAGCTGAGCTGAAGTGTGGGAGCCTCAAGGTACATTTAAGTGGATTAAATGGAGAAAGTTGCTTCATGAACTGAAAAGCCAAGGTTTAAGAGTTTAAAGTTTAAATGGTTGTAAATTTTTGCAAAAGAGCTTCTCACAGAAGCTTAAAGAACTTAAGTTCTGGATTTCTTCTAATTTCTTTGAGGTTTTGCTTATATTGTATTTGTGATGTGCTTTAACCTTAAAGCTCGTGATTTATATGTCTGAAGTTGTGTTAACAATTGATTCCTATCAAAAGCTGAAGAGACAGGACTGGAGCTGGAGATCTGGATAGGAGGAGATCCAGCAAAAGGCAAAAGGAGGTCCAGAAATTCCTAACTTTAAAATTCTAACTCTTTTCTTCCCAGTTTTGGTATAATGTGTGAAATATTGTATACCAAGTACACTTAATGTTTTAATAATGTTGGTAATGGGATGCATTTGTTCTAGATGTTAACTTTGTTATTTGAATGCTGTAAGTTCACATTTTTTTTCAAGCTGTTATTTGTTTCCAGAGAGCAAGGTTTTTCTGATTAGCCTGCGTTTAGAAGCAAAGATGGTTCATTTTTGGTCATTGTGTCTTTGTAAAATGACAAGATATGGTTAGGGAAAGGCTTGGCTTTGAATGTGAAGGAAACTGAAGGATTTTAAACTGACCAACAATTTTCCTCTGAAGGAGCCTCTTTAGCCTTAGGCCAAAAGGCTTTTGAGGCCAGGCTGAGAAAAAGGTAATTTGGAGCCAAGGACTGAGTAAGAAGATAGAAGGGAATTGGACAGGTACTCTGATTTAAAGGTAATTTTAGCTTTTCCTTAGTAATCCAAAGTTTTGGGTCGAGAGAAGTTTTATGGGTTTTAAAAGGAATCATGAAATATAACCTGATTTTTGGAGGGTTTTTTTTTCTTTAGGTAAATTTCCAGAGTGCAACCATTACAATAGATTAGTTTTTGTTTTAAAAAGACCAGGGAATCCTGGTTCCTATATATAGGTAAGAGTTTTACTTTTTGAGTGGAGAGAACTAATCCAATTTGGCATTTATTTATTTTGTGAGCATTATTTTTTTCTGATAGATGGTCATGGGCACATGACCGATATTAGAGAAAGGAATTTCTCACCTGGGAAAATTCTTAAGAAATTTCTAGGAATGCCCTGCATTTTACTACCCCAGTTCGGTAGTGTGGGTGAAGTGATTAAAACTTATTAAGGCCAAGTTTGCTATAAGGCTTGTCAAAGGGATTTTTTTTTATTCACAACCCCTGGAGCACCTTTTATCTAAAGACTAGGAACCAACTAGGTACTTAGGAGCCAAAAGCATGGACAAGACTCAGAATCCGAACCTGAAAGATTCTCTGAAGAAGGCGTCTATGAGAAATCCGAAGGAGCCCCAAGATGTCACTGGAACCGATAAGTATCACCTTTCTTAGTTGCTCTCATTTGGCCTTTCAAATTTCTGTAGCAGTCAAAAACTTTGCCATTTTATTTACCCTAAGAATTATACTTACCCTGAGCAAAGACTCTTAAGGAGAGAACCTAGAAGGAAGAGTTATTCTCCAAATATTAGCTAAAGTAGGGAAAATTTAAAATAGTAGCATTTTACTTTAAGAGGCTTGAGAGTAGTAGTAACTGCTAGATTTGAGAATTCACAGCAGATTCCAGAGTGCTAGTTCAGTATTACAGAATGCGTTTGTCTCAAAGTAGTATCAGAAGAATTCAGGAAAGAAATGATGGAGCCTAGAAATTTGTTAATAAGCAAAGAAAGTTTATTTTAAACCCTGAGCATGGTTAGAGAAGATTGCCATTTAAAGGAGAATTGTATGGGAAGATAATTGGGAACAGAAATGCTATGGAGGAAATTGGTTATGGATGCAGTCACAAGGCGAATGGAAGGGCTGAGAAATGGCTAAGCTAAGTTTCTGTCAAGTTCTACAGGTGACTGACTGACTGCTAATCATTACCAACTTATGCATAGCATCAATATTCAAAGTTATGGGAGCCTCAAGTTACTTCCCACTTTTCTCCTGTTTTAGCAATTTTCTGTAATCATGATGAAGGAAGCCTTAGAAAGGCAAGGCCTAGAATATGGAAATTGTGAAGGCAAATAGAAATTTTTAGCCATTGTGAATGAGGTTAGCAAATTAGAGGTCCCTTTTTCCTAAAAGGAGGAAGAATTTAGGTCATAAGAAAAACCTGGCAAAATATTAGTGTCAAAAAGGAGGGAAGCAATACATAAATAGTAGATTCTAAGCAGTATTTTTAATAAACAGGGTTCAGATAGAACACTGACTTTCTCCCCAGTACCAGTAAAATTTATACATCTAGAAGACTAAAGGCAGAAAACAAATGAGATAAGGAAACTTGTGACTAGGGAATGCTACTGAAATCACCTACTGACTAGGTCTAAGTTCAATGATGAAGGAGCCCTTATTGCCAATGAATAGATACTTGAGGAAATTGAAAAATGTACCCCAAAACTAATTTGGTTAAGGAGATCCGCAAGTTAACTGCCTAAGCAACAGAATTATTTTCACAAGAATTTTTTATCTACAGACTTTAGCTGACTCAGTTGCAACATTTTTTTTCCTACAAAGTAATAGGCATGATAGTTTAAGTAGTTAAAAAGTGAATGAAAAAATTTTTTAAATCCCCAGCATCTCAACCTCCCCAAAGGGGTGTGTGTGAGAGAGTTTTTAAAATTAGGAAAATTTAGAAGCATTTTTAATCTTGAGAATTTTTTGGAGTTAATTTTGATTTGAGACTTTTAAAAATTGTTTTGAAGTTGAAGTTGTCATAGTTTTTATATGATTTTGAGATTGCCATCATAGAATATTTAATTAGAATTTTTTCTTGGTATTAGATGATAACTTAATTTTTGGTCACTGAACGGAGGAGAGACTACTTTCAGATTTACAAGCCCTGATTAACCTGTGATGTGGATTTATTTTTGCTTTTATATTTCTATAGTTTGTAGGGCTGATTTTTATATAATATTTTGATAAAGTAAGGAAATTTTTGATTGGGTGTGTAATTTAAATAATCTTAAAATGGGTGTAGAATGAACTCTAATAGAATCAATTATATGGGATGTCAAGAGCAAGGTTAGAATAATCTTTATACTGAGTAAGTGTTTTGGGAGTTGATCAAAGTCTGTAAAAGAATATGTTTATAGATCTCTAAGTTTTCCCTTGCAGCCATGAAGCTTGTCTTGTACAGAGAAAGAAGTCTGCAGGAGAGAGGAGAGAGGAGGCCAAAGGCATTACATCAGGATCCCAGGATTTGAAAGACTTAAAAGACTTGGGAAGTGGGCTAATGTTGTGATTGTCAAAATATGCCAAGGGTAGACTGCCTACCTTTCTCTGGCACAACTGTCAATGCGCCGGGCACTGGGGAGCGCCCCCAGGTGCCAGTCACCCATACTTGTACCCTAAGATTTCTCCACCATTAGTAAGAGTCCCATTGTTGGTCAGCGACGTTTAGTCTTGACCAAAAGGGGGGTGTGTCGACATGGAATTTAGAGTTCCCAAACTTGTAGCTTAGTGAGGTATGATGAACCCCAAGTTTAGAAATAGTTTGTAGGTTGGAGACCCCCAAAGCTTGTGCTTGTTCCCTGTTCCCGTGGGAATCCACCCTGAAGGGAATCTCAGGCTAGCAGTTGCAGACTGAATAATGGACCCCAGGGCAAATGCTAAATATCCTTTTGTCCTAGGTAGTCTTGCCCATTGTATCAGAGACCCTGTCCCAGGAAGGCACACCTGGGCAGGAACTATCCTTTAGTATCCATTGTGTAAGTAGCCCCTTTCCCCTACACCCTAACCTCTAGCTATGATCCCTTTCTCTAGCTTGATTGTATCCTGTCAGTATAATGTCAATCATCTCTCCCAGCCCCTAGATCTTCCCAAAAGGTATATAAGTTCCCCAATTTCCTTTGTCCCTAGGAGTGGTCATCTAGCGCGGTGTCACTCCCAGGGGGATCAGGGAGCAGAGCGAAGCAGTGTTCCTTTAGACTCTGCACAAGGCGCAGCTCTGCATAAGAGGCCAAGTAGCCCTCATCCCCCTTTCCCTTGATTAAAGAGTGGTTTTATGACTATTTAATAGTCCCGCGTTTTTCTAAGTTAACATAATAATTCAGTTTTTTCCTAAATTAACACAGGGTTCCGGATTTGCCCTTTGGTCATATATGTATTCTCTGCGTTGGAGCCCCTCTCCCCCGGAGACCTCGTTTGTGTAGAGGGAAAGTGGCCTGGGGGTGTGTTTCTTAAAGGACCAGCGAAGTAAAGACATTATCTAAAACTCATCTCTCGAAAGAGTCCTGGAGGGCACATGGATTGGGGCTCACAACAAAAGCACTAGACATCTCCGGGGTTCCTTATGGTTACTCGTAGGGCCTGGAAGCTCAGTAGGCAGCTCCCCTCACACGTCGAGGGGCTACTGGGGAAGTAGCTCCATTAGGGTGGCTGCCCGAGCGGGTTTGGCATTTCAGGGATAGAGGACGGATGGAGACGAAGGTGATTAAGGAGAGACTGAGGACAGTGTAGCGCTGAGGACCTGGAAACCAATCGGAGCCCGAGGAGAACAGACCCTTCCAGACATTCGCCTGCCTTTTTCAGGGGGCCCGAGGCCTCTTCTCTGTGCTTGAAAGGGTGGCAGGAAAGCCCTTAAGGCTGCCGCCGCCCTCGAGGCAGGGCGGCCGAGCTGAGGGAGCAGGTGTGGAGGCGGTAAAAGAACGCCGGGGACATGATCGGATGAAAGAAACGGTTCAGTCTCCCCGCAGGGATATCTGGAGACTGCAAACAGGGGGGAGACCCCAGTTCTCTGGCCCGGCACGTCCCTGCCTCAGGGGTGTC
>NW_025369124.1:0-1772 GCF_016433145.1 Gracilinanus agilis | reverse complement strand
CCCTGAACCTTAAACTTGTGTATGTTCACCCGCCTCATATGTGTTTCTTGTAGACAACATATGGTGGGATTTTGGTTTCTAATCCACTCTGCTATTTGCTTCCATTTTATGAGTGAGTTCATCCTATTCACATTCAGAGTTATAATAATCAGTTGTGCATTTGCTGACATTTTCAAATCCTCCCCCATTCCTACCCCCTTTTTCCTTAAACTTTTTTTCCTTTTAAACCAGTGGTTTGCTATTGAGCTGCTATCCATTATCCCCTCCCTTGATTAACTTCCTTTTCTACCCCTTCCCTTATTTTTCCCCCTCTTTTTGTTTTTAAAGGCCTTATGAATTCCGTCCCCTTTCTCCCCTCCCTTTTTTTGTCCTCCCCACTCCCCTGCTCCCCTTGGTTTATCCCTTTTAACTTTCTCTGAAGGGTTAGATAAGAGTTTTATGTCCCAATGGATAGTGTAGCTACTCTTCCCTCTCCAGGTTGATTACACTGAGAGTAAGTTTTGATTATTACCTCTTAAGGCTCTCTTCCTCTCCTTCTTATAATAGTATTTGTCCCCTCTCCCTCCCATGTCCTCTTTGTGTGTAATAGAATATCCTATTTTCTTATTCTCTCAAGTTTCTCTTGGTGTCCCCTGTTATTCATCTACTCTTTCCCATCCCCCATGCCATCTTATATTATTTAGTGTTCCACCCTCACCCTGTGAATTATTCTTCTTATTACTATAATAGTGAATATTATAATAGTGAATAGAGTTCACTACAGAGAATTATACATAACATTTCTCTACATAGGAATACAGATAATTAGATCTCACTGAGGCCCTTAAAAAGGCAAATTTAAAAATTATAAGTTTTCTTTCTTTCCCCTCTGTATCTTATTTACCTTTTCATGTTTCTCTCGATTTTTATGTTTGGATATCAAACTTTCCATTTAGCCCTGGTCTTTTCTGTGCAAATACCTGGAATTCTTCAATTTTGTTGAATGCCCATACTTTCCCCTGGAAATATATAGTCAATTTTGATGGGTAGTTGATCCGTGGTTGCAGGCCCAGCTCTCTTGCCTTTCTGAATATCGTATTCCAAGCCTTGCAATCTTTTAGCGTGGAGGCTGCCAGATCCTGTGTGATCCTGATTGGTGCTCCTTGATATTTGAATTGTTTCTTTCTGGCTTCTTGTAAGATTTTTTCTTTTGCTTGGAAACTCTTGAATTTTGCAATTATATTTCTGGGTGATTTCTTTTCTGGATCGAATGTCGCAGGTGTTCTATGAATCCTTTCAGTGTCTATATTGCCCTCTTGTTGTAGGACTTCAGGGCAATTTTGCTGGATTATTTCAAAAAAGTGACTTTTTAAGGGAATGAAGGTACTTTAGAAACTTTTGTACGGAGATAGAACTTGAACAGGGAAGTCACAGCTCTCACTCAGATACAAATATATTAGGGACCATGATTATCCCCAGATTCTTTTATTTCTTTTTTGGGAGGCATGATTTTCCATATTTCAACATCATTCCTTCCTTCGCTTGTTTATTTGCTCAATCCTGTGCTGTGACTATCTTCCAGTTTCCATTACTTCCTGCATTTTACTCGAGAGAAGGAAAACTTTCTTGCACCCTCCACCACTAAGTATTATCTGGTTTGTAAAACCATATCAACTAATACTCCCAATATCATTCTTGAATAAACTGAAGAGACAAATAACAAAGATTTGTGAACTTAGTTTTGCGAATCTCCCTGGGATTTAGCTTCTTCATCTATAAAATGGAATAAGAAT
>NW_025369123.1:0-1531 GCF_016433145.1 Gracilinanus agilis | reverse complement strand
GCTGAGTGGAGTCTATGTGGGCCCATTTCCCCAGCAGGCCTCCCCTCTTGCTCCCTCCCCCAACCTTTTGGACGAGTGCTAAGGAGGACACTCAGAAGGAGAGTCATTTTGTTGTAGTCACAGCTCCTCCAAGGCAAAGTCCATCTATGGTCTTCCTATGGCTCCCACTTCTCTCTTGGCTGGCTCTCATCCTTTCAAAGACTAACCTGTGGCTGCTGGATCCTGCTCTGGCTGTAGCATCAATGGCTGGCTGTGGCCACTCTTGGGAATCCCTTAGAGTCTTCAGAACTTCTTCTTCCCAGCCTAGGCAAGAATGGTGAAACACCTTTTAGCAGCTATTCCATGTCCCATGTGCCAGTCAGTTCTCCTTTCCTTTGCTTTTTTTGAAACCCTTCTCTTCTGTCTCAGAATACAGACTATGGAGCAGTTCCAAGGCAGAAGAGTGGTAAGGGCTAAGTGAAGGGGGTTATAACTGACTTGCCTGGGAAGTGTCTGAAGACATATTTGAACCAAGAACCTCCTGTCTTCAGGTCTGGCTGCCCATAAACCCAATTCTTTCTTAAGGACCCTCACTGAAGGAGACACTCAAAGGGCCAGGTGAGAAACAGTGTGGGACCTAGCAGGAGCCAGAGCCTCATCTTCACCTTTTATAACATGACGTTCTAAAGGGTTGTTTCCAACCCAATTGTGGAGCACTTCCCCTTAATGCCTTGAGGCCCCCATCCTAAGGCTCTTTCCCTTTTGGATCCTCAGGGTTTCCTCTTTGAAACACTGGTATATGGCCTTGGAATTCCCTTTTCACTGGGAGCATTTAACCCTCTGATTTGATACTCAAGGGGAAAGGATTCTTCCTGATGGACAAGGGGTAGTGGTTAGTGAGACATTCCTGGAGGTGATATTGGACCTGGGCCTCTATGGAGGATTCGGTGAGGCGTAGATGGAGTGGGGGGACAGTGTGAGCCAAGGTACATCCAATGTGTTCAAGGCAAGCCTGTGCTGGAAGACCAAAGATGAGGGGAGCCCTGGAGACAAGGAGGACACGAGATTCTCTCTGTGGTCAAAGAGATGGCGGGGTGAGGGGTACAGATTCTATTCACTCATTGACCAGTACCCTCTTTGGAAAGTACAGTGTCAAGCGGAGCAAGCTTCACCTGGCCAAGAGTGAGGTTTGTGTGGACCCCATTGTCACAGCAACAAAGGAATGTTTGGGAACAAAGCCAGTGACCTCACAGAAGCTGGTATTCACTCCCCACCATCCAGAATCTCAGGGCATACCAGAGCCAGCCAAGAGAGAACTGGGAGGTGGATGAAGACCATAGTGGGACTTTGCCTTGGAGGAGCTTTGACTACTACAAAATTACTGTCCTGTTGAGTGTCCTCCTCAGCACTCATCCAAAAGGTTGGGGGAGGGAGAAAGAGGGGAGGCCTGCTGGGGAAAGTTGCTCACATAGCTTCCACTCAGCTTTTTGTCACTTTTCAAGAAAAAGATTGCCCCAAGCCCCTAAAGCCCCTATGGTTGGGAGGGAGGGAG
>NW_025369122.1:0-3999 GCF_016433145.1 Gracilinanus agilis | reverse complement strand
ATATATATATATATATATATATAATGTTCCATTGGAATCTAGGTCTTGTGGCATTAATGGTAGCTTTCTCCACTATATCACAGTTTCTCTATACATAAAATCAACAAAATAAGTGCAATGTAATTCTTTGGGAGTGGGGGTGGACAGGGAGAGATGTAGTTAACATCTGAGAGGATCAAGAATGACTTCCTCTAAAAGATGACTTTTGAGATAAGCTTTGAAGGAGGCAAAACATTTAAGAAGTTGTTCTATAATGACCCTGGCTCTTTTCTCCTGCTGTACAGAAATAGTATAGCATAATATAGTGAGAAAAGTACTGCCTCTGGGATTAGATGAACTCATTTCAAGACCTAATAGTTACTATATCTATGATATTAGACATTTCCCCTCTATCGGCTTCAATATCATCATCTGTAAAAGGTAGATAATAGACAAAGTACCCTCAGAATTACCTTCTAGTCCTAAATTTATGATCCTAAGTGTGAATAAACTGACATTATCCCACTTTTACTATGATCTGTTTGTATTGCAAAAGAAAAAAAATTAGGAAGCTTCATTTGATACCTATAATGGAACCTAATTATTATGCTGATATAATATAATATAATAAATCAGAGGAAGGTAGAATAGATTTGCAAAAATAGAAACAGTTGATGAATCAGCTATTGTGTTCATGGTAGATCATAATGCTATTTTTGTCTGTGATTAAAAATAAGTAACATGAAGATGCTTCATCTTTGAATGATCCACTTAATTCAAGCATTACCTTAAGTCTCAGGTCATATTAGGATAGGTATAGGGACTGAGCCAAAGAATTTAATGATTAGTTCTGAATTGAGAAATTCCCTCTATCAATATAGGTTGATGGATTCTCTGCAATGTATAGATTTAGAAAGTTGCTTAATAAGCTTAAAGAACTTACCAAGAATCAGACAGCCAGCATGTCAAAGATATAACTTGAACCCAGGTCTTTAGGAACTAAAGCTACCCCTTTCTCTGTTATGGTATGCTGTACCTCTCAGGTATTTCATAGATATCTGATAAACAAATAGTTAATTGATCATATTTATTTTTGAGTCTGCTCTTTTGAAGATTTCCTGATTTCCCAGTAGTCAAGGATGCAGCATATGGAAGAGGAGCAAAGATATTATACCTAACGATATTGTCTGTTTGAGGAAAAATGATGAATTATGATGTGATTATTTTCCTTTGTAACATTTTCTACTAAATCGTATTTCATCAAATACACTCCCCATTTGAGCTTGTTTGTCATTTTTCTTTCTTTCTTTCTTCCTTTGGTAATTAAGGGACAGGTGATACTTTGGGTCCTTTTGAAATTACATCCCATTTGACAACCACAAAATAGCAGCTTCCACTGAAAGGCAAAGACATAGAAATCCATATCGTGAAAATAATGAATGTCATCTATCTTATCTAGATGACTGGTGGGTCAAAAAATAACTGCCAGTGCATCAGGGAGAAAAAAAAAGATTTTCTGGCTTGATGATGAATGGGAAACCTCAGGGAAAAAAAATCTATCCCTAATCTTGGAACATCTGCTAATTCTCCATTGACCTGTGCATTTCATGCCTATGGTGTTCTTAGTGAAAGTAAAATATTTTCCACAATTAATGAATCAATGTATGTATGTATCAATGAAAGAATGAATTATTATTAAGCACTTACTGCGTGCAGAGTGCTGTGCTAAGTTTTGGGGATATAAATAGTCATTGCTCTCAAGAAACTAATGGGAAGACAATATGTATGGGACTGTTGGAATCAAGTTTCTGTAGTCCTTGGGGTACAGTGATAGAACAGATGGTAATGTATCTTCATCAATGACACTTCCATCGATAAAAATCATATCCATTTCTGATTCTGAGATATTTGACAATGCTAAGGATGTTGAAAACTTACTTTTCTGTTTTCTATCAGTGGTTGCTTTGGCAAGGAGGATGCAGATGTTGCACTAGGGCAAAAGCAGTTGCCAGAAGACATATCAGGAAGTATTGTTGCCCTGGAGAACAGCTACAAGGGCTAAACTGGAGTATGGCATGTAGGCATAATAATAAAATGTGATAATGACAGATGATAAGTGGGGAAGAAAGAGAGAGAGTGTGTTAAAGTATTTTTCTTGAGTATTTTGTAGCAACCCGTTTGACACGGATTATTATGCAATTGAAAAGAACTTCTCTCCACTCTCAAAGAAACATGGCAATGTTAGCATCCTGGGACATGGAGTCTTCCACAGCTCACACTGAATTCTCTATGCTCCTTACAATTAAGACCATTCTTAGAAAGTGGAGGAAAATTCCTAGGATGAAGTCTAAGTTCAAGGGTTCAAAAGCAAAACAGCTGTTCTATAAAGAGCAAAGTAGGATAATGGTTAAGCAAACAGAGACTGATAAAAGTACCCAAGGCAAGAGGCAGATCTCAACCCTGTAGGCTGATTTTCAGCATCAGTAAGTACAATATTAGATAGGAGGTATAAGTTAGAATCTAAGGCCAGAATGAGAAGAATGGAACCAAAATAAACCAATGGAACAGGATTTAATCCCATGCAATGTTTGCATGATTGATGTAAACTGGCTTAGATACCTTTAACCTGTGGTATTTAGAGCTAGTTCTGCTGCATCCTATTCTTTCAGAGAATGGTTCTCTGTTTCAGTGTAGTGGCAGAGAAAAGGAATAAAATAAGTTGGTGGGATTAAAATGATCCTCATACTTAAATATGGATTCTTTGATATCATTCTCCCCTTCAACGTATGCATTTACTTTTCCTTGGCCTTCTCATATATAAACCTCATTTCATCTTGAAGTTAAATACTGAATGTATCTTTCTATACTATGTGCTATAATCTTTGAAAGATGTAGGTAGCCTTCCCTACCTCTAATATGATGATTTCATCTAACTCCTTAAATTTCTAAAATAGTTCTCTGTTGATTTATACACTAGATTTAAATTTATTGTTCTCTGGTGTGTGTAACAAACTTTACATCTTTGTCCAAATGCATAGCTTCTTTAACTTTCCAGAACTGCCTACGAACATCTCTGTACTTTGCTTTCAACTTTGAGGCCTGAACTTTCCAGTCCTTAACCTTAGGTACATGACATTTTAATAGAGAAATAGATAGATTGAGAGATGCCTATGCATATGTTCATATGCATATATGTGTAACTATATCAATAAAAATGGGTTTCCTTTTAATTCTTTGTATTTTATTTTATGCATTTAAAAATATTCTGAGAATGGGTCTATAGACTTCATTTGCATGCCAAAGAAGTCTATGCAACAGATTCTGATAAGTCACAAGGTAATTGGAATCTTTTTTTTTCTTTAATAGAGCACCAAAATGTATGACATCATAGGTCTTTGAAGTATTCTTTATGTAGATTATTTTAGCCTTAGATTGGATTTGCCTAAGGGATAATAATAGAGGCTCATATTTTAATAGCACTTCAAAAATTTTTAAGTGATTTTGTCAAAAAAGCCTCAAGGGAATATAAATAGTCAGTTTTAGAGATGAGGAAACTGAGGCTCAAAGAGGATAAATTATTGGCTCATGATTTTTCAGCCAGTAAGTGTCTGAGCATCAAATTAAAACTTGAGTCTCACAAGTCCAGGATCAGAAATCTATGTAGAATTCTATTCACTAGACCAGTGATTGGGCAAACTACGCCCCGCAGGCCAGATGCAGCCCCTGAAATGTTCTATCCAGCTGGCTAACATTATTCCTAATCTAACAAATACAATGAGTAGGATACAATACAATGAAACTTCAAAAGAGTTGCCTTAGAAAAAGACTGACATGAGCATTTCCTTTCCTTTGGCCCCCTCTTTAAAAAGTTTGCCCATCACTGTACTAGACTATCTGATGTCTTAAGCTGCTCAAGTTACATTGTTAAGACCCTAACAAGTTGTTCATGGCTTGGAGAAACTCATGCAGGCCCTCAGGCAGAGAGAGAGAGAGAGAGAGGAAGAAGAAGAAGGAGGAGGA
>NW_025369121.1:0-1453 GCF_016433145.1 Gracilinanus agilis | reverse complement strand
CGTCTGCACTGGTTCCCCACTCAGGTTTTCAGAGCTTTAGTTGCTGGTTGTGTCTGCCTCCACCCACGCCTGCGCCCAGCATCCACTCTCTGCTCCTGTGCTCAGATTTCGCGTGCGTTCTTTGGCTTAATGGGGTCCTAAATCTTGCTGCTCTCAGGAACAGGCCCCGGAGCTGCCAATGACTCGATGGGTGCCCCAAACTTGCTCTATTTCTTTTTAGCTGGCTTCAGAGCTCTAGATCTTGTGTGTGGAGGGGTGGGGGTGGGGCGGTTGCTCAGCCCGTGATTAAGTGAGAGCCCTTTATAGCCTGGAAATGTCTCGATTCCACGTACCTTCCCCACTGTGCCCTGTTGTGGGGTTCCTCTGTTCGTCTGGACTTGTTTTTATGTCCCCTTGAGGAGTTTTGTGTGTTTTGGTCAGGAGAGGTTAAGAGCTGCTTCTTACTCTGCCGCCATCTTAACCCGGAACCAGGATACTTGGGTTTTACAGTATTCTTGACTCTGCCTCTCACTGTGTGACTTGTGGAACATCTTACAACCTCTATGGTTTCCGTTTTCCTTATATGTAAAATGAGTTGGGGTTGGGGGATATTATGGGGAAAACCAGGGGTGTTAACTTAAATATTATTTGTGTGCTCAGTGGGGTGGATAGGAGACAGGAAGGGACAATGGGTAAGACTTTACAAGCCAGGGAACCAGGTTTAACTATAAGGGGAATGACCATTGACAGAAATGGCAGTTAAGCCTGACTAACTGCCGCTCTGCTCCTCCCAGCCTGGAATAGCTTCATATTGTTACATACACACAATGAGGACTTTAAAGTACTAAAACTACCCAGGGAAACAGTTTAATTATAATATGAGGGGATTGGAAAGGGGGTTAGGTAAATCTATGTCTATCAACCCAGGACTGGAGTCAAAAGGGGTAAGTTCCTTAGCCAATCTGGCTTCTGCCAGGTTTTGACAGCTTGGCTAAGGACCTGAGGAAGAGGGCTTGAATTTGGGGTCTCACAAGTGTTCCAGAGATGTTTTCAGGATTCCAGGAACCAACTCCTCTATAACTGATGATCCAAAGTAACCAGGGAGGGAGAGATGTTTGCAAACTGTCCACCAGATCACAGGCCACTTCCCTACTCAGAGTTGACTTGCAGGATTGAAGTCTTCTGTCTTTCCAACCTTCACCACTTTCCAAGATCCCAGGGAATCAGGGTACAACTCCATTTCCTCTGAGGTCTCCCAGGGATAGTTACAATTTGTCCCAACCACCATGGAGTCCATCCCAGAGAGAGAGAGACCCACTTCCTGCTTCCCCATTCCATTTGGAATTCTCCAGTCCTTCCTGTTAGGTCTCCTAAATAATAACTAAGTAATCCTCCTCACAACAGGGAAGATAAATTAAATGATCTCTAATGTCTTCCAGGGGTATGTATATGTGGGGAGCCCTTTGCTGGATCC
>NW_025369120.1:0-1686 GCF_016433145.1 Gracilinanus agilis | reverse complement strand
CTTCTTTTACATATGAGGAAACTGAGGCAAAGAGGGTTCAGTGATTTGCTGAGGGCCACACCACTAGTCTAGCCTTGGTGCTTTATGCTCTGTACCACCTAGCTGCCCCCTAGGCTTGTTTTAGGGCCATAGATTTTGTTTCAGAAAAGACCTTAAAGATTATTCTATCCAAATCCTCATGTTAGAGAGGAGGAGACAGGGGTGGGAAAGGGAAATGACTTGCTCAAAGTCACTTGAGCTAATGACAGAGGTGGGATCTGAACCCAGATTCTGACTCCAGTTCTGGTCAAATTCCCACCATCCCATGTTGCCTCCCAGAGCTCTTCTCTGCCTCTTGGTTTATTGATGAATGAATGAATGAATGAATGGACTTGGAGGCGGGGAGTGGAGGTTTCACTAGGTCCTTTGGCCCAGGAGCTGCCTGATGGCAGGTGGGGGTCTGGCCCCTCTGAGGGTTCCCCAGTCCAGCCTTGTCCCTCCCCCTCCTCCCAAGCTGCAGGGCCATTGCAGAAGACGATGCCTTTGCAGTGGGGAAGGCGAGGAGCCCAGAGGGCCCCGAGGCGTCAGGTCTCTGTTTCTGTGTTCAGAGCCAGGTTATGAAGGACTCTAAATACTCAAGAATGAGTATTTTTATCCTATGTTTGGTAGAGAACCACTGAAAATGCTTGAGCAAGAGAGTGATAGAATGAGAATCATCTGAAAAAAATTCATAACATTATAGATTAAGAGCTGGATGACACTTTAATGGTAATAGTCATAGATTTAGAACTGGAAAGAGCCTCGGAGAACTTTCTCTTTTGACTGATGAGGAAACAGGCACAAATAGTAACTTGAAAGACTTGCTCAGACTTGCTCAGTGCCACATAGCCAGGAAATGTTTGAGGAAGGATTGGAACCAAAGTATTCCTGATTTCAGATCAAATGTCCAAAGTCGTCGTCAGAACCAGGCCCCTTATTTTCCATATGAGGACAGTTAGATGGTTATGTGACTTACCATTGGTCACATATCCAGTATGAGAGATGGGATACTTGGTCTTCTTGATACCAATTCCAATATACTTTGCTGCCTCTCATTTGAGATAGAATGCATTACCTTCTGTGATCACCTCTACTTATTTGTTTAGCCATTTTTTTTAGTCTTATCCAATTCTTCATGACCCCATTTGGGACTTTCTTGGTAAAGATTCTAGAGTAATTTACCATTTCCTTCTCTAACTCATTTGACAGATGAGTAAACTGAGGCAAACAAGGTTAAGTTACTTTCCCAGGGTGACACAGCTAGTAACTCAGGACCCCTTGACCATTTCTAGGCCTGGCTCTTGAACCACTGAGTCACCTAACTGCCCCCCACACACGATCTCTATAGCACAGCCTGCCGTCTGTTCCTGGAATGCACTTGCTTTTCATCTCTGCCTATTATAAAGATCTCTAATACCCTGCAAAGCTCAGTCCAATCCCCACTCCCTTTATGAGATCCTTTAGCTGTTAGTCTCTCTCCCTGAAATAACCTATTTATTTCATGAGATCTGTTTCACTTGTGTCTTTGTATCCTTAGAGTCTATCATGGTACCTGGCACATAGTAGGTAGATGATAAATGCTTACTGACAGATTTATTAAAAGAGTGAACAATCTTTGTTGAAAAACTGAATAATACATGAGGAAATCTGACATTATAGGCAATGGGC
>NW_025369119.1:0-2349 GCF_016433145.1 Gracilinanus agilis | reverse complement strand
AGGGATAGGGAGAGAAAAATAGAGATACAGGGAATGAGAGAAAGAGAGTCAGAAGATAGAAAAACAGTGGGTAAGGAGAGACATAGAGATATAGAGGTAGTGAATAGGAGAAAAAGAAAGAGATAAGCGGTGCTATTGGGATAGATAAGAGAGAAGAGAATGACAGAAAGAAGAGTGACAGGGAAGGAAAGGCAAAAGGAAAAGAGAGAGGGGATGAGAGTGAGAAAGGGAAAAGAGATAGCAAGAAGGTCTGGTGGAGGTAAGGACAGAGAAAGAAGAGGTAGAGAGAGGGAAAGTGAACAGATGTTTTAGAGGGAAGGAGGAGAGAGATATGGTCAGAGAAGAGAGAAGGACAAGAGAAATAAGGAGAAGAGAAAGGGAAGGAGTGGAGAGAGAGGGAAAGGGACAACAAATGAGGAGGAGAGAGAAGGAGGGATAGAGGGAGAGAAGGAGAATGAGGGAAAGAGAGGGAGAGAGGAAAGGAGATAGTTGAGTGGAGAGAGAACAAGAGAAAAAAGGGGAGGGGAGGGATAGAGAGAAGAAGATGAAGAAAGGAGAGCAGGAGGGAGATAGGTAAGAAGGAAAATGTATGTGGAAGGTATTTGAGGTTGTCAGCATTCTGGGAACTTGGCGATTGTCAGCCAGTTTCCTTTTTGAGCCTTGCTGTCTACCAGAGAGAAGGGAAGAATAGAGGAGAGAGAGAGGGAGAGAAATTTGAGGAATGAAAGAAAGGGGAAGAGAGAAAGAGAGAGGGAGCTGGAAGAGTGAGGAAAAGGGGAAGAATCAGAAAGGGAGATGTGAGAAGCCAATAAAAGAATAGATAAAAATCTGAGACTCCTTTTTACCCCTTTTGTGATCCACACCCTTTCTTGTTGAAAAGTATTGTGGCTTTATTGAAAAGCTTTAAGCTCTCAGCAAACCAAAAGTCAAGAGGTTAACATTCCTTCCTTTTGTTCAGAAAGGCTGCCAAGTAGGAGACCTTAGTTTAGCAGTGATATTTGCCCCTGAGAAAAGTATTCTCAGACTTAGCTTGTTGATAATCAAGCAGCTGAAGGTCCAGCCTGGTTCTTATCTTCACCTTGAAGTTTCTGAGGTTTCCATGTGTTATCTAAACTCACGGCAATGTCTACTAAACTGAAAAACTCTCTGTGCTTTTGGGTGAAAAGGAGTTTGAATTTTCATATATAAAATAAAGTGCGACTCAATGGCACTTCGGAGAAGCAGCTATGAGTTAACAGGCAAGATCATCTCCCTCCCTTGTCCTGTTTTTTATCAACTAAGCTGTCCTTATCAGATTATCAGAGATGATAGATCTCGAGAGGGATAGGGAAGGGGAAAGAGTCAGAAATGGAGGGAATGGGAAAGGAGAGGGGATTTACTGGGGGGGAAGGAGAGAGAGAGAGAGAGAGAGGAGGAGGAGGAGGAGGAGGAGGAGGAGAGGGTGAAGGAGAGGGTGAAGGAGAGGGGACGGGAAGGAGGGAGAATCAGAAGATGAGAGAGAAGGAAATACAGGGAATGGAGATGGAAAAGACACAGAGAGAGAAACACCAAAGAGAGGAGGACTGAGACAAATTTATTTTTGTTATTAAAAACCCTCTTAAGGCAAGCGTTTTCTCAACCCTAGTTTAGCCTTTATTCCTAATATAAATCCACCAAAGTTTTATAATCCCCTTTCTTATCATTTATGCATTCATTTACAATATTTCATGAGTATTTTATTGAGAAATTTACAGTTTTATATTTTTCCTTTTATTATCTATAGAGCATATTGTGTCACAAGAGAAATTTAATAGGGCTCCCTTCTCCCAAAAAAGTTCCTATGATTATTATAATTGATTGTTCTTTAAATGAGTATTTTTTATTGTAAAACTATTATAAACCTGGGTTGATGATCAGGTTTTTTCGCATATACTTTTGGGAAACAGTTTTTGAAACTTGCTTTATTTTGTTCTTGATTTCAAATTAACCTTTTTAATTTTTTCTGGCAATAAATTTTTTCTTTTTTATTCACATTTCCTTATTCCTAATCTATATTTTAAAGTAATCAACTTAATTAAATTGATGACTTCATTTTTTCTTAAATAAACATTGTATAATGTGAAGTTATCTATTTTAATCTTTTGCTCTTTTCTAGACAAACATTTTAGCATTATACGGTGATTTTGCTCAGTGGAAAATCCAAAAAGTGGGGTAAGTATGCTTTCTCTGATTGTGAATGAATTTTGTTTTTATTTGAAATTTTTATTTAATTAATTAATTTTGAATATTTTTACGTGGTTACATGATTCATGTTCTTTCCCTCCCCTCCTCTCACCCCCATCCCCGTAGCCAATGAGCAATTCCACTGAT
>NW_025369118.1:0-2700 GCF_016433145.1 Gracilinanus agilis | reverse complement strand
TAAAAGCATTGTCTCCAATATGTCCTATCCTTTTCAAATGTGGAGCCAAGTACTAAATAGTGAAAAATCACTTCAGATGTATCATCCATTACATTTTTAATAATCGTGGGGATGGGAAATAAGTGCTATTGCACTTTACTTCAACTACTAAATGGAACCTTATCTCTTGTTACAAACAACTCAAAGGCAGGCAAATGATTAGTCAGAAGTAGGGATGCTATGAGATATCTGAAAATCAGTTTTGAAGACCCTTTAAAATCTAGATTGAATTTTAAAACAAATACACTAAGCAAACACAATAAGTATGACAGGATACAGGCACTGAATTCAAGAGTCCTTTTAACCAATTCTCCTATCTGCACTTGAGATTTCTTAAATATTTGGAGGGGAACAAAACTGAAATCAATAAAACAATGGAGTCTAAAAAGGTTTAAAATTCACCTCTAGACTGAAATCCTTTCCCTCCTGAGCACCATCATTTATCTAGATTCCTTTGGCTACACCTCTGGGGTTTCCCCACACTGGGGGAGGTTGTTACAATGAGGACAGTGAGGGCAAAATCCATATTGAATGCCTTGCTGTGGGTTATAATTTTCCGGATTATAATCACTGATCCTGTAAGAGGACTTATTATCATTATTCCTCAAGCTTCTATTTCCATTTTCCTGATTCCTCTTCCTGCAGTTAATAGCTACATGACCTTTCTTTCCACAAAAATAACATATTAATGGTTGCATTATCGATTTCTTCATTTCTCTTTGTTCTAGAGTTACTTTTTTAAGTTCTTCAGCTAATGTATTTATTTCCTTCCTTAATGTCTCCAAATTATCCTCTTTATGTTTACGTCTCTTAAACACGTAATTTGCCACTAATTTTAATTCCTGGATGTCCATAGAGGCCCACCATGGACATTTAGTCATAAAATAGTTCTTAACTACCTCACAGGAGTTTTCTACAAATTGCCTCCTTATGTGGTATATATCTACTTCCCTATGAAAATCTAGGCCCAGAGATCTGCGTCCCAGTTTGACTAGTCTATCCATGAATTCCCTTGGGTCTTCATATTCCTCCTGCTTCATGTTTTCAAATTCAGTCCAAATATATGGCCTATAAGAACAATTCCTCATTGCTTTTATTAATGCATTCCTAGCCTCACATAGATGTAAGTAATCTTCCTTTGAATTTGGGTCCCATTTAGGGTCTGTGGTTGGCCAGTGAACAGCCCGAGATCCCTGGTATTCATCAACACGAGAAAAAACCTCATCTCTTTCAAGTTTTGTTAGTAGAGCTTCCATTAATTCTTCTACATCAGACCAGGTTGGATTGTATAATCTGAAAATGCTTTCAAACTCTTTTATGACTGTAAAAGGTTCATCTTCAAAGGAAGGTATATTTTTTTTTAAAAGCTCAATGTCTTCTAGAGTGAAAGGAGTACGAGGTTTAATATTTAGGAAAGTTTGGCTCATTTTTTGGGTTGCAACAGAGTGGGTGAGATGAGGGGAAGGAGTGATTGGGTGGGGAGGAAGGGGCTGATCAGGAGTTGGGGAGGGAGGGTGAAAGGCTTGGGGGAGAAAGTTAACTTTCCTCATGGCTATCTCAGCTGTACTCTTCTCCTTTACTCCAGGATCAGTTTCCAATTACTTCTTTCTCCTTCAGGTGCATAGGTCACCTCACCTGTGACCTATGTTTGGAACATCCTCACATGACATCCAGCCCAGGGACACAGGTAATACAACCCCAGTACGTGGTGCTCAGGGAGGAGGCTTCACCCTGTCCTAAAAGGGAAAATAAATGAAAGCATTTTTAGTAGCTATTTAGACTGTCTGCTACCCAATACTCAGATACAACTTATGCAGAATTTCAGGACAAGAAGGCCTGGGCACCACCAGCAGGATTAGCTCAGAGAGAAGATTAAGTGATCATGCCCTGGTCAGAGCCAAAACAGAAGCCAAGGCAATACCAGGTCAGACTATACTTCACTCATCATTGCATGTCACCAACCTGAATTTGGTGGAATGAAACAATCTCATTATCATACACTTTTGATATTCCATGGCAAATTAGAAAAATCCTACCTTTAGAGACCAGATTCAACTATGACTTCTCTATATTTTTGTCTAACTCAGATGTTCAGAAATCCAAATTTGAAGTACCTAGTCATTACAGATATTGATCCAGCAGTCAGGTGAATGGTGGATAAAGAGCCAGATCTAGAGGCTGGAGGTGTCAGGTTCAAATCTGACCTCAGGCACTTCCTAGTTGTGTGACCCAGGGCAGGCCACTTAGCCCCCATTACCTAGTCCTTACCACTCTTCTACCTTGGAAAGGTTACTTAGTATTGATTCCAAGATGGAAGGTAAGGGTTCAAAAAAAATTAATAAAAGGTTATTGGCCCAGCTTCAACCTCTTTCAGATTCTTGGTCAGAAGCCCTCTTACCCAGGAAGCACCATCAACTCTGCCCTGTATCATCCCAGAGAAAAACGCCTTTCTAGTCCTACCACAAGAAACACTGGTAAATATAAAACATGTAGATGGTACAGGCTGCCCTTTGGAACTTACTATTCCCTGAGACCAGTGTCTCAGCCTGGCACAGTGGAAGGGCTTGATAAATGTTTCACTATCTACAGGTTTCTGGGAACCTGGCACACTGTAATCCTGTGCCTGGAAAATTCCCTGCTTTCTCAAACCTCCTCCAGCTC